>NW_026510998.1:25000-32752 GCF_027579735.1 Bombina bombina | reverse complement strand
CACATACATATATTTATACACACACAGGTAAACACATACATATATTCATACACACACAGAGGTAAACACATACATATATTCATACACACACAGGTAAACACATACATATATTCATACACACACACAGCTAAACACAAACATATATTCATACACACACAGGTAAACACATACATATATTCATACACACACAGGTAAACACATACATATATTCATACACACACACAGGTAAACACATTCATATATTCATACACACACAGAGGTAAACACATACATATATTCATACACACACAGGTAAACACATACATATATTCATACACACACAGGTAAACACATACATATATTCATACACACACAGGTAAACACATACATATATTCATACACACACACACACACACACAGGTAAACACATACATATATTCATACACACACACAGGTAAACACATACATATATTCACACACACACACACACAGGTAAACACATACATATATTCATACACACACAGGTAAACACATACATATATTCATACACACACACAGGGAAACACATACATATATTCATACACACACACAGGTAAACACATACATATATTCATACACACACACACACACAGGTAAACACAAACATATATTCATACACACACACAGGTAAACACATACATATATTCATACACACACAGGTAAACACATACATATATTCATACACACACAGGTAAACACATACATATATTCATACGCACACACACACACACACACACAGATAAACACATACATATATTCATATACACACACAGGTAAACACATACATATATTCATACACACACAGGTAAACACATACATATATTCATACACACACACAGGTAAACACATATATTCATACACACACAAGTAAACACATACATATATTCATACACACACACACAGGTAAACACATACATATATTCATACACACACAGGTAAACACATACATATATTTATACACACACAGGTAAACACATACATATATTTATACACACACACAGGTAAACACATACATATATTTATACACACACACAGGTAAACACAAACATATATTCATACACACACACAGGTAAACACATACATATATTCATAGACACACACACAGGTAAACACATACATGTATTCTTACACACACAGGTAAAAAACATAATTTATGCTTACCTGATAAATTCCTTTCTTCTGTTGTGTGATCAGTCCACGGGTCATCATTACTTCTGGGATATTATCTGCTCCCCTACAGGAAGTGCAAGAGGATTCACCCAGCAGAGTTGCTATATAGCTCCTCCCCTCTACGTCACCTCCAGTCATTCGACCAAGGACCAACGAGAAAGGAGAAGCCAAGGGTGTAGTGGTGACTGGAGTATAATTTAAAATATTTACCTGCCTTAAAAAACAGGGCGGGCCGTGGACTGATCACACAACAGAAGAAAGGAATTTATCAGGTAAGCATAAATTATGTTTTCTTCTGTTATGTGTGATCAGTCCACGGGTCATCATTACTTCTGGGATACCAATACCAAAGCAAAAGTACACGGATGACGGGAGGGATAGGCAGGCTCATTATACAGAAGGAACCACTGCCTGAAGAACCTTTCTCCCAAAAATAGCCTCCGAAGAAGCAAAAGTGTCAAATTTGTAAAATTTGGAAAAAGTATGAAGCGAAGACCAAGTTGCAGCCTTGCAAATCTGTTCAACAGAGGCCTCATTCTTAAAGGCCCAAGTGGAAGCCACAGCTCTAGTAGAATGAGCTGTAATTCTTTCAGGAGGCTGCTGTCCAGCAGTCTCATAGGCTAAACGAATTATGCTACGAAGCCAGAAGGAGAGAGAGGTAGCCGAAGCCTTATGACCTCTCCTCTGACCAGAGTACACGACAAACAGGGAAGACGTTTGTCGAAAATCCTTAGTTGCCTGCAAGTAGAACTTGAGGGCACGAACTACATCCAGATTGTGTAGAAGACGTTCCTTCTTTGAAGAAGGATTTGGACACAAGGATGGAACAACAATCTCTTGATTGATATTCCTGTTAGTGACTACCTTAGGTAAGACCCCAGGTTTAGTACGCAGAACTACCTTGTCTGAGTGAAAGATCAGATAAGGAGAATCACAATGTAAGGCTGATAACTCAGAGACTCTTCGAGCCGAGGAAATAGCCATTAAAAACAGAACTTTCCAAGATAACAATTTTATATCAATGGAATGAAGGGGTTCAAACGGAACACCCTGTAAAACGTTAAGAACTAAGTTTAAACTCCATGGCGGAGCAACAGTTTTAAACACAGGCTTGATCCTAGCTAAAGCCTGACAAAAGGCCTGGACGTCTGGATTTTCTGACAGACGCCTGTGTAACAAGATGGACAGAGCTGAGATCTGTCCCTTTAATGAGCTAGCCGATAAACCCTTTTCTAAACCTTCTTGTAGAAAGGACAATATCCTAGGAATCCTAACCTTACTCCAGGAGTAATCTTTGGATTCACACCAGTATAGGTATTTACGCCATATCTTATGGTAAATCCTTCTGGTAACAGGCTTCCTAGCCTGTATCAGGGTATCAATAACCGTCTCAGAAAAACCACGTTTTGATAAAATCAAGCGTTCAATTTCCAAGCAGTCAGCTTCAGAGAAGTTAGATTTTGATGTTTGAATGGACCCTGTATCAGAAGGTCCTGTCTTAGAGGTAGAGACCAAGGCGGACAGGATGACATGTCCACTAGATCTGCATACCAAGTCCTGCGTGGCCATGCAGGCGCTATTAGAATCACTGATGCTCTCTCCTGTTTGATTTTGGCAATCAATCGAGGAAGCAGCGGGAAGGGTGGAAACACATAAGCCATCCCGAAGTTCCAAGGTGCTGTCAAAGCATCTATCAGAACCGCTCCCGGATCCCTGGATCTGGATCCGTAGCGAGGAAGTTTGGCGTTCTGGCGAGACGCCATGAGATCTATCTCTGGTTTGCCCCAATGTCGAAGTATTTGGGCAAAGACCTCCGGATGAAGTTCCCACTCCCCCGGATGAAAAGTCTGGCGACTCAAGAAATCCGCCTCCCAGTTCTCCACTCCCGGGATGTGGATTGCTGACAGGTGGCAAGAGTGAGACTCTGCCCAGCGAATTATCTTTGATACTTCCATCATTGCTAGGGAGCTTCTTGTCCCTCCTTGATGGTTGATGTACGCTACAGTCGTGATGTTGTCCGACTGAAACCTGATGAACCCCCGAGTTTTTAACTGGGGCCAAGTCAGAAGGGCATTGAGAACTGCTCTCAATTCCAGAATGTTTATTGGTAGGAGACTTTCCTCCTGACTCCATTGTCCCTGAGCCTTCAGAGAATTCCAGACAGCGCCCCAACCTAGTAGGCTGGCGTCTGTTGTTACAATTGTCCAGTCCGGCCTGCTGAATGGCATCCCCCTGGACAGATGTGGCCGAGAAAGCCACCATAGAAGAGAGTTTCTGGTCTCTTGATCCAGATTCAGAGTAGGGGACAAGTCTGAGTAATCCCCATTCCACTGACTTAGCATGCACAATTGCAGCGGTCTGAGATGTAGACGTGCAAAGGGAACTATGTCCATTGCTGCTACCATTAAGCCGATCACCTCCATGCATTGAGCTACTGACGGGAGTTGAATGGAATGAAGGACACGGCATGCATTTAGAAGCTTTGTTAATCTGTCTTCTGTCAGATAAATCTTCATTTCCACAGAATCTATAAGAGTCCCTAAGAATGGAACTCTTGTGAGAGGAAAAAGAGAACTCTTCTTTTCGTTCACTTTCCATCCATGCGACCTTAGAAATGCCAGAACTAACTCTGTATGAGACTTGGCAGTTTGAAAGCTTGAAGCTTGTATCAGAATGTCGTCTAGGTACGGAGCTACCGAAATTCCTCGCGGTCTTAGTACCGCCAGAAGGGCACCCAGAACCTTTGTGAAGATTCTTGGAGCCGTAGCCAATCCGAATGGAAGAGCTACAAACTGGTAATGCCTGTCTAAGAAGGCAAACCTTAGATACCGGTAATGATCTTTGTGAATCGGTATGTGAAGGTAAGCATCCTTTAAATCCACTGTGGTCATGTACTGACCCTTTTGGATCATGGGTAAGATTGTCCGAATAGTTTCCATTTTGAACGATGGAACTCTTAGGAATTTGTTTAGGATCTTTAAATCCAAGATTGGCCTGAAAGTTCCCTCTTTTTTGGGAACCACAAACAGGTTTGAGTAAAACCCTTGTCCTTGTTCCGACCGCGGAACCGGATGGATCACTCCCATTAATAACAGATCTTGTACACAGCGTAGAAACGCTTCTTTCTTTATCTGGTTTGTTGACAACCTTGACAGATGAAATCTCCCTCTTGGGGGAGAGAATTTGAAGTCTAGAAGGTATCCCTGAGATATGATCTCTAGCACCCAGGGATCCTGAACATCTCTTGCCCAAGCCTGGGCGAAGAGAGAGAGTCTGCCCCCCACTAGATCCGGTCCCGGATCGGGGGCCCTCGGTTCATGCTGTCTTTGGGGCAGCAGCAGGTTTCCTGGCCTGCTTGCCCTTGTTCCAGGACTGGTTAGGTTTCCAGCCTTGTCTGTAACGAGCAACAGCTCCTTCCTGTTTTGGTGCAGTGGAAGTTGATGCTGCTCCTGCTTTGAAATTCCGAAAAGGACGAAAATTAGACTGTCTAGCCTTAGCTTTGGCTTTGTCTTGAGGCAGGGCGTGGCCCTTACCTCCTGTAATGTCAGCGATAATTTCTTTCAAACCGGGCCCAAATAAAGTTTGCCCCTTGAAAGGTATATTAAGTAATTTGGACTTAGAAGTTACATCAGCTGACCAGGATTTTAGCCACAGCGCCCTACGTGCCTGAATGGCGAATCCTGAGTTCTTAGCCGTAAGTTTGGTTAAATGTACTACGGCCTCCGAAATGAATGAATTAGCTAGTTTAAGGACTCTAAGCCTGTCCGTAATGTCGTCCAGCGTAGCTGAATTAAGGTTCTCTTCCCGAGACTCAATCCAAAATGCTGCCGCAGCCGTAATCGGCGCGATGCATGCAAGGGGTTGAAATATAAAACCTTGTTGAACAAACATTTTCTTAAGGTAACCCTCTAATTTTTTATCCATTGGATCTGAAAAAGCACAGCTATCCTCCACCGGGATAGTGGTACGCTTAGCTAAAGTAGAAACTGCTCCCTCCACCTTAGGGACCGTTTGCCATAAGTCCCGTGTGGTGGCGTCTATTGGAAACATCTTTCTAAATATAGGAGGGGGTGAGAACGGCACACCGGGTCTATCCCACTCCTTAGTAACAATTTCAGTTAGTCTCTTAGGTATAGGAAAAACGTCAGTACTCGCCGGTACCGCAAAGTATTTATCCAACCTACACAATTTCTCTGGAATTGCAACAGTGTTACAATCATTAAGAGCCGCTAAAACCTCCCCTAGTAATACACGGAGGTTCTCCAATTTAAATTTAAAATTTGAAATATCTGAATCCAATCTGTTTGGATCAGAACCATCACCCACAGAATGAAGCTCTCCGTCCTCATGCTCTGCAAGCTGTGACGCAGTATCAGACATGGCCCTAGTATTATCAGCGCACTCTGTTCTCACCCCAGAGTGATCACGCTTGCCTCTTAGTTCTGGTAATTTAGCCAAAACTTCAGTCATAACAGTAGCCATATCTTGTAATGTTATCTGTAATGGCCGCCCAGATGTAGTAGGCGCCATAATATCACGCACCTCCCGGGCGGGAGATGCAGGTACTGACACGTGAGGCGAGTTAGTCGGCATAACTCTCCCCTCGCTGTTTGGTGAAATTTGTTCAATTTGTACAGATTGGCTTTTATTTAAAGTAGCATCAATACAGTTAGTACATAAATTTCTATTGGGCTCCACCTTGGCATTGGAACAAATGACACAGATATCTTTGAATCAGACATGTTTAACACACTAGCAATAAACTTGCAACTTGGTTACAATCTTATTTAACAAAAACGTACTGTGCCTCAAAGAAGCACTAAACGATTAAATGACAGTTGAAATAATGAACTGAAAAAAAAAAAAAAAAAAAAAAACAGTTATAGCATCAATCCTTAAAAAACAACACAACTTTTAGCAAAGGTTTGTTCCCATTAGTAAAGTAACAATAATTAAATTTGAAACATAAAAATTACAGAGCAACGTTTTTAATCACAGTCAATATATAAGTCTCACAGCTCTGCTGAGAGAATCTACCTCCCTCCAAAGAAGTTTGAAGACCCCTGAGTTCTGTTAAAGATGAACCGGATCATGCAGGAAATACAAGAGTAACTGACTGGAAATTTTTGATGCGTAGCAAAGAGCGCCAAAAACGGCCCCTCCCCCTCACACACAGCAGTGAGAGAGAAACGAAACTGTCACAATTAAAACAAGCAACTGCCAAGTGGAAAAATAATGCCCAAATATTTATTCACTCAGTACCTCAGAAAATGCAAACGATTCTACATTCCAGCAAAAACGTTTAACATAATAAATACCTATTAAAAGGTTTAATGTACTTTTAACAGAGTAATTCCGGTGAAATACCATCCCCAGAATATTAAAGTGTAGAGTATACATACATGTCATTATAACGGTATGGCAGGATTTTCTCATCAATTCCATTCAGAAAATAAAAACTGCTACATACCTCAATGCAGATTTATCTGCCCGCTGTCCCCTGATCTGAAGCTTTTACCTCCCTCAGATGGCCGAGAAACAGCAATATGATCTTAATTACTCCGGTTAAAATCATAGTAAAAACTCTGGTAGATTCTTCTTCAAACTCTGCCAGAGAGGCAATAACACGCTCCGGTGCTATTGTAAAATAACAAACTTTTGATTGAAGTTATAAAAACTAAGTATAATCACCATAGTCCTCTCACACGTCCTATCTAGTCTTTGGGTGCAAGAGAATGACTGGAGGTGACGTAGAGGGGAGGAGCTATATAGCAACTCTGCTGGGTGAATCCTCTTGCACTTCCTGTAGGGGAGCAGATAATATCCCAGAAGTAATGATGACCCGTGGACTGATCACACATAACAGAAGAAACATACATATATTCATACACACACAGGTAAACAAATATATATACATACACACACAGACACATACATATATTCATACACACACAAACAGGAAAACACATACATATATTCATACACACACAGGTAAACACATACATATATTCACACACACACACAGGTAAACACATACATATATTCATACACACACACACACACACAGGTAAACACATAAATATATACATACACACACACACACACACACAGGTAAACACATACATATATACACACACACACACACACACAGGTAAACAGATACATATATTCATACACACACACAAACAAACAGGTAAACACATACATATATTCATACACACACAGGTAAACACATACATATATTCATACACACACACAAACAAACAGGTAAACACATACATATATTCACACACACAGGTAAACACATACATATAATCATACACACACACAAACAAACAGGTAAACACATACATATATACATACACACACACAGGTAAACAGATACATATATTCATACACACACACAAACAAACAGGTAAACACATACATATATTCACACACACACAGGTAAACACATACATATATTCATACACACACACAGGTAAACACATACATATATTCATACACACACAGGTAAACACATACATATATTCATACACACACAGAGGTAAACATATACATATA
>NW_026510998.1:0-22500 GCF_027579735.1 Bombina bombina | reverse complement strand
CGAAGACAAGCAAGAGAAAGGAGAAACTATAGGGTGCAGTGGTGACTGTAGTTTAAAAAATAAATAACACCTGCCTTAAAATGACAGGGCGGGCCGTGGGCTGGATACACCACAAGAGAAATACATTTATGAGGTAAGCATAAATTTTGTTTTCTCTTGTAAGGTGTATCCAGTCCACGGATTCATCCATTACATGTGGGATACCAATATGAAAGCTATAGGACACGGATGAAGGGAGGGACAAGGCAGGCGCTTAAACGGAGGGCACCACTGCCTGTAAGACCTTTCTCCCAAAAACAGCCTCCGAAGAAGCAAAAGTATCAAATTTGTAGAATTTAGAAAAGGTATGAAGCGAAGACCAAGTCGCCGCCTTAAAAATCTGTTCAACAGAAGCCTCATTTTTAAAAGCCCATGTGGAAGCTACTGCTCTAGTGGAATGAGCTGTAATTCTCTCAGGAGGCTGCTGGCCAGCAGTCTCGTAAGCAAAGTGGATTATGCTTCTTAACCAAAAAGAAAGAGAAGTTGCCGAAGCCTTTTGGCCTCTCCCCTGTCCAGAGTAGACAACAAACAATGCAGATGTTTGACGAAAATCTTTAGTGGCTTGTAAATAGAATTTTAAAGCATGGACCACATCAAGATTGTGTAATAGACGTTCCTTCTTTGAAGAAGGATTAGGACATAGAGAAGGAACAACAATCTCCTGATTGATATTCTTATTAGATACCACCTTAGGAAGATACCACCAAGGTTTGGTACGCAACACTACCTTATCAGCATGGAAAATGAGATAAGGAGAATCACGGCAAGAGTCTAGAAGTTTTGACAATCTGGCCTTCGTTAGGTAAATCTTAATTTCTACTGAATCTATCAGAGTCCCCAGGAATGAAACGCTTGTTAGAGGTGATAGAGAACTCTTTCCTTCGTTCACCTTCCACCCATGGGACTTCAGAAATGCCAGAACAATGTCCGTATGGGACCTTGTGATTTGAAAAGTCGCCGCCTGTATTAGAATGTCGTCTAAGTAAGGGGCTACTGCTATACCCCGCGGCCTTAGGACCACTAAGAGGGACCCTAGAATCTTCGTAAAGATTCATAGTGCCGTGGCCAACCCGAAGGGAAGAGCCACAAACTGGTAGTGCCTGTCTAGGAAGGCAAATCTGAGAAAACAATGATGATCTTTGTGTATCGGGATGTGAAGATAAGCATCCTTAAAGTCTAAGGTAGTCATATATTGACCCTCCTAGATCATAGGAAGGATAGTTCGAATAGTCTCCATCTTGAAGGATGGGACTCTGAGAAATTTGTTTAAGATCTTGAGATCTAAGATTGGTCTGAATGTTCCCTCTTTCTTGGGAACCACAAACAGATTTGAATAGAAGCCCTGCCCCTGTTCCTCCTTTGGAACTGGGTGGATCACTCCCATAACTAGGAGGTCTCGAACACAATGTAAGAATGCCTCTCTCTTTATCTGGTTTACAGATAAATGTGAGAGATGAAATCTCCCTTTTGGGGGAGAGGTTTTGAATTCCAGAAGATAACCCTTGGACACAATTTCCAATGCCCAGGGATCCTGGACATCTCTTGCCCAAGCCTGGGTGAAGAGAGAGAGTCTGCCCCCTACTAGATCCGTTTCCGAATTGGGGGCTGCTCCTTCATGCTGTCTTAGAGGCAGCAGCAGGCTTTTTGGCCTGTTTCCCCTTGTTCCAAGCCTGGTTAGGTCTCCAGACCGGCTTAGACTGGGCAAAATCTAGTCAGCCATGTGGAAAAACTGGGCCCCAGAATAAAATCTTATCACCATTTGTAAAAAAAAGTTTATATACATCAATCAAACGTTATATATCTATTCAGTAATGAGAGTAAATAACAAAAATATTACCCTTTACAGCAAGCATGATACCAGTCGTTATTAAATCACTGTAATCAGGCTTACCTTAAATAAATCAGACACTGTCAGCATTTTATAGCTTATCATCTCTCTAGAAAAATTTAAAACTGCACATACCTCAGAGCAGGTAATCCTGCACGCTATTCCCCCAGCTGAAGTTACCCATCTCTTCAGTTATGTGTGAGAACAGCAGTGGATCTTAGTTACAAACCGCTAAGATCATCAAAAACCACAGGCAGACTCTTCTTCAACTTTCTGCCTGAGGCTAAAATAGTACAGCTCCGGTACCATTTGAAAATAATAAACTTTTGATTGAAGATAAACTACATTAATGCACCACATCTCTCTAGCTACTTCCCTTGTCGAGAGCTGCAAGAGAATGACTGGGAGTGGCAGTTAGGGGAGGAGCTATATAGACAGCTCTGCTGTGGGTGATCCTCTTGCAGCTTTCTGTTGGGAAGGAGAATATCCCACAAGTAATGGATGAATCTGTGGACTGGATACACCTTACAAGAGAAACACATACATATATTCATACACACACACAGGTAAACATATACATATATTCATACACACACACAGAGGTAACCACATATATATATATACATACACACACACACAGGTAAACACATACATGTCTTCATACACACACATGTAAACACATACATATATTCATACACACACACAGGAAAACCAATATATATACATACACACACACACACACAGACACATACATATATTCATACACACACACAAACAGGTAAACACATACATATATTCATACACACACACAGGTAAACACATACATATATTCATACACACACAGGTAAACACATACATATATTCACACACACACACACACACAGGTAAACACATATATATATATACATACACACAGACACAGGTAAACACATACATATATACATACACACACACACACAGGTAAACACATACATATATTCATACACACACACACACACACACACAAACAAACAGGTAAACACATACATATATTTATACACACACACAGGTAAACACATACATATATTCATACACACACACAGGTAAACATATACATATATTCATGCACACACAGGTAAACACATACATATATTCATACACACAAACTTTCCAAAAGGGTTTAAGGAATTACACTTGGCACCAAATTGGGATAAAAAGTATCAAAAATTTATTATAACATTTTAAAAACTGCAAACAGGATTCTTCATTTTCTGGCACACAACAGCAAATGCATACAACCTCTGCACACAGGTGCTGCCTCCGACGCGTTTCCTGCTTAGAACAAGCACTTAATCAGGGATAATAATCAGCTGGAAGCAACAAGGCAAACCTATAACAGGTGGCGGCAATCTAGTTAGGAGAGTAAGCAACCCCCTGCTAGGAAGTTAGGCCACGCCTGTGAATGCCTACACAAGCGGAGCTTAGCTGCATGCAGAAGGCTTAGGGAGTTCTCGGCATCTTCAGAATGTGGGAGGTACCCCAGGCACGCACCTGCAGACTACCCTCCCCTGGGCAGCCATTACTCTACCTCTGATGGCAAACCAGGGCACGGGCCAACCGCCTAACCAGGGTGTAAAACAAAGAACTCTGAACCAGTAGGACCAGGTGTGACTAGGCATGTGTGCATGCCACTACCTGGGGAGCCAAAAAAACTACCATCCTTGGACTTAAGGAAACGAGCCGCGTAGCCCTCATCCGGCCTCAGAGCCTATGCTGAGAACACCATAGTGATGCCCAGCCTAAAGATTGCCGCCTTACCAGATTAAAGGGAGGGATGCTGTGAAGACGAGCTGCAAAGAGGGTCTGGGGCCTGTAACCTAGTTTCTTATAGGTAAGCTAAATCCCCACCCACACTAATGCAACATTGTTGCCACTTCACAGCAGCACCCTCCTAAGGGCCTTAATTCTTATGTTTGTTCCGGGCTATGCTGCCCTCCACTGTCTTAAGTAATTAAATGCCCTATCCTCCTAGCTTGCTGTAATAACATAACAGTCATAGAACTGACTGAACAATAACAATAATAATAATAACTTATATACTTATAACTTTATAAACATAAACATTTGAAGTATCTCAGGGATAAATCAGATTATGAGACTAAGACAGTTTATATATGGAATAGAAAACAAAGAGCATCCAATAGACAGAAGACTAACTATAAAAATAAGAATAAAAATAGACATACACAAGGGAACAGGTCAGGAGGCAAAAGTGTTTCCTTTTCAGAAAGTGAGCCTGATTGCTCCTTAGATGAAAAATCATCAGGTAATGAAGAAATGGGGAGTATCACTACAGGGGTATTAAAAACCAATGTTGAGCCAATAGTAGAGCAAGCAGTAGTAAGGCCTAAAGAGCAGAGAACACCAACTAATAGAACAACAGGTACTAAATATATGCCAACAGTAGTGACTACACAGGGACCACCTATATCAGACCTGGAGCAGGTTTTTCCATTGGATCCAGCCCTGTCCTCAGTTCCCTTAGAACCACACAAAACTCAGGAGAGATACCCATTACGGGGACCACGAGTAGTAAGCAAATACAAATAGGCAAAGTGGTTAACTTATCACAAATTGATTTAAATTAAGATCAGAAAATATTAGGATATGGCCTCACATTTGCCCCCATAGATGACTTTGATGACTTTCAGACAATGACTGATGTAAATCGATTAATCAGGAATATTACCCTAAGGAAGCATATCTCGGGTAAGGAAGACATTGATTCTCCATCTGTGACTACTGAGTATTCCAGCCAAACAAGGGAGTTAAAGCAATTAACATTTCAGGAAAAATGTGATGCCATTACACTTCAGGAACTACAATTTGAGAGTAATGGAAATGAGGGTAATAGGAATACAGGTATTTCATTTAAATCCAAATCTAAATTTTACCCTATACACTCTAGAGGTGACATTATAGAAACCTTTCACAATAGGATTGAGAAAGATATAATGAATCTAAAAACCTCAGGGACCCCTATTAAATACAACATCACAAGTAGGGAAAGATTAGCCCTAAAACAATTGCAGGAAAAATGCAGAAAAGGGGGGGCACAGTTGTTGTAATGGATAAACAAACGTATACTGAAGAAGCTCTTAGACAATTAGGCAATACCAGTAACTACAGTGTATTAACTGGAGACCCTACCCTCAAATTAAAAAAAGAGTTGTATCACCTTATTGATGATGGGATGGAACAGGGGTTTCTGGATGAGAAAACAGCAGAATATCTACTTGTGGAAAATCCCAGGATACCCCTGTTCCATCATCTCCCTAAGGTTCACAAGTCTTGACAGATGTACAGGGTCGGCCAATTGTGAGTAGCATTGGGTCACTTTTGGAGCACTTATCCCAATGGCTGGATTCCATACTACAGCCTTTTGTCACCTCGATGCCTTCATATATTAGGGACACGAAACATGTCCTTAATCTAATGGAGCAAGTAAAATGGGAAGAAACTTTTTGTTGGGTAACGGTTGACGCGTATCTTTGTGTTCATCTATACCTCACCAAGAGGGAATTAAAGCAATACAGTTTCATTTGGAAAAATACTCAGATTATACTTCTGAATTTCAGACATATGTCGTCACCATTACCAAATTTCTTCTAACAGATAATTTTTTTCAGTTCCAGGATGTATTCTATCTCCAGAGGTGTGGGACAGCGATGGGTGCAAAATTTGCGCCTTCCTACGCCAACCTATTTTTGGGTTGGTGGGAACTGTCCCACATCTTTGGAGATAAGAATATATACAGGGATAGAATCCACAAATATGGTAGATACATCGATGACCTCCTCTTCATTTGGAAGGGGAGTGAACATGATGTTGATCTCTTTGTGAATTTGCTAAATGATAACAGCGTGGGACTTAGTTTTACCTTTGAATTCAATCGTGAAAAAATCAACTATCTGGATATAACCCTAATAAGTACAGGATAGAATAGGGTAGTGTCCAGAATATACAGAAAGCCCATCTCAGGAAACTCTTTGCTTCGTGGCAAAAGTTGCCATCCCAAGCACACAGCATCTGCAGTGGCCAAGGGAGAGTTTATACGTCTGAAACTTAACTGTACAAAAAATAACGACTTTTCTCAGGAGGCTAGAGCTTTGGAAGCGAGATTGAAAGAGAGGGGCTACTCCAAAAGGATTATCAACACTGCCAGAAAACAGGGTGAAAATATACACAGAACATCATTGTTGGGGGACAAAAGAAGCAAAAGTGACTCCTTTAAAGGTGTCAATTTTGTTACTAGCTATAGTGCACAGTTCCCTCAAATTGCACAGATAGTACAGAAACACTTCCATATTCTGGCAGTTGATGACAAATTGACGGAACTGGCCAAAAATGGAGTGAGATGTAGCTCAAAAAAATGCCCCACTTTGGGATCTTTGCTTTCTCCCACATTACTAAGGTCAGATAATACTAGGACATCCACATGGCTAACTAGTATGGGTATGTATCACTGTGGCCATAGAAAATGTAAACCGTGTGAATACCTTGACAAAACCAAAATTTTCACTTCACACGTTACTGGTGAAGAGTTCAAAATTAAGACTTGTTTGAATTGTATGTCAACAGAAGTAATTTATCAGCTGAGATGTAGAATCTGTGGAGTGCAATACATAGGTCTCACATCAAGGGATATAAAGTCATGTATAAGGGAGCATCTATCCACAATCACAAGAGGAAAATCTACCACACCATTAGTTCGCCATTTTTTAGAAAAACATCATGGAGAGATAACCTCTCTCAGATGTTGCACTATAGAGAAAGTGAAGCTACCAAAAAGAGGTGGAGATATAGACAAATTATTGGCTAAACGTGAGGCCTACTGGATGTTTAGATTGAGAACAAGACATCCAGAGGGCCTCAATTCCAGGTATGATCTCATTAACTACTGGGAGTAAGTTGATAATTATGTACTAAATTATATAAAAGCGCCTGAGAGGAGGTTTAAAATATATTTTAATTAGTTAGTTCCATTCTTGTATAATAGTACACTTATCCTATTAATTGTAGGTTTGACAGTGTGTTATGTCCCCTTAGATGGGGTACTACTGACCTAGTGTATAGTCTAGTATGCACTCCAAAAGCTTTATAAATTATCAGACCATATAAACATATAGCATATAGACCTTATGCTTAAAGATTCCAAATATAAAACATTAGACATAAAACAATAAAACATTAAAACATATTTAAACAATTGAATATTATCTGAAAATATATCTTCTAGGTGCACCTAGGTTAAAAACAGTAAATGTTGTAAATAATGTCCCTTCTTGGACTCTTAATATAATGCGGTGGTCCTAGTGAAATCTCTTAATGAGTGGATGTTTCCACTTTGCCTAAAAATCCTAAATTGTCTCTTATAAATCCAAATGTTAGTGTCCTATAAAAAGTTTGTGTCCAACCGTGTGGCTCCAAATGGGTGATCCAAAAATGATGTGTGTATACTCCAAAAAAATGTGCTTTTGTGGTTATGTGCCAAGATAAAAAATCCTTATAAAAATTGCTCCGTGAAAAAATTTTGTGTAAAAAACTTCCTTAAAAATCTGTGCAATACAAGAGAGACTAAAATAATAAAAGTAATGTGTTGTGAAACTTGTATTCCTATGTGGTATCAATGCTACGTTGATATTAAGTAAATATTTGTATTCCTGTCCACAAATGACAATATGTAGTAGGGTGAATAAATAGATAAGTTAGTTAACTTCACCAGTTCACAGGTTATCCATATGTATAAATAAATATCAGCCCTCCCGTGGGTGTCCCTTAGACAGGTCCCTCAAGTGCAGTGCCAAAATCTGTTGATATATGGAAAACAAAAAACAAAAATAGTGCAATAACGCTAATAAACAGTGGTTGAGATTAAAATAAGGCTTACCAACTCGTCAACGCGTTTCGGCCTTTACATAACGCCTTTATAAAAGAAGCCAATTTATATGCACGCACAAAGTATTCATCGCAACACCATATATTGTATTTCCTGTATCATAACTCTCTGCACTGATTTGTCAACTGGTTTGTTTAAATCGATGCTTTAATTATTTATGCCAATATGTACATCATTGGGAATAATGTATATTTTGAACTGCCTATATTATAATCACATTGCAATAGAGGGGTTACAAAGATGCATAGAGTTATAGAATAGACATTTTCTTTCTACAACATTTGTAAATAGCAAAGGGAGGAGTTGTGTAATTAACCAATCATTTTACCTCTTAAATCCTTTTTAAGTTCAGGGGTATAGAACCCAATTAGGCTATGAAAATGTACAAAAATGTATGCAAAGAGACTTGCAACACAAGAGAAAAGACTGCAGGTTACTGGATTATATAATACTTAGGCCCACTAATGATTGAGGTCAGACAGGTAAAGATAGATAAATATGTGGATTATATCACACAAACATACTCATTTATACTAGATAACTTTATTGGAGAAAAATATTTAAAAGTCTGACTGGACTCATACTCATGCACACACACACATACGATTAAAACTAGCTGAAACTCAGGTAATAATAGTTTACTATCAAATAGCACTCAAAAAATCAATAATTTATTACTGTCAAGGGATCTTGACTGATATAGTATTTTTAATGATTAATCCCTGGCAGTGTGCAATTGACTATAGACAGCAAGAAAAAGTGTCTACTAAATTAGTTAGTCCTCCATAGGAGCAGACCTGCACAAAGAGGAATAAACAAAATACTGTGTGATTTTTAATGTGCTGGGTATCAGTGCATTTGTTAGCTGTCCCTGCACAAACTTAAAAATATTAATATTTTATTCACAAAATAAGTGAAGGTTGCGCTGTAATTGTTATTCCCAGTATTGCTACTGATAATTGTGGGGTTTTAAGTATATAGGACCCACCGATATTTTGGTATCAACCTTGAATTCAAAATGAAGTGTAGTATATGCTACGCTCCTCTCGCCACATATGATAACAGTGTCTGCTGTCCATAACATATTTTTTAACATATTTGGAATAAAGTGTTGTTTTTACTATAAAGAGCGATGGTAACTCTGTCTTTCTATTTCATAACTTTATAAATAACCACAAAACACAGAGTGTGGGAAAAGACCTGTGGGTCACATTTATTATGGAACAAGAGAACCGGCTGGAAGCAATAAGGCAAACATATACCAGGTGGCGGCAATCTAGCTAGGAGTGTAAGCAACCCCCTGCTAGGAAGATGGGTCAGCCCGTGAATGCCTACACAAGTGGAGCTTAGCTGCACGCAGAAGGCTTAGGGAGTTCTCTGCATCTTCAGAATGGGGAAGGGACCCCAGGCGCGCGGCTGCAGAGACTACCCTCCCCTGGGCAGCTGTCACTCTACCTCTGATGGCAAACCGAGGCATGGGCCAACCACCACAAGAGACAACCCATCAGGTATCGTGATTGCTCTCAGCTCTACCAGCCTTGTACCTGCATATACTCATCTTGCTCCTGAAACCAAGCATACTTACCTTGTACCTGAGTATTCTCACCTTGCTCCTGAAATCAAGCATACTTACCTTGTACCTGCGTATGCTCACCTTGCTCCTGAGACCAAGCATACTTACCTTGTACCTGCGTATGCTCATCTTGCTCCTGAAACCAAGCATACTTACATTGTACCTGCGTATGCTCACCTTGCTCATGAAACCAAGCATACTTACCTTGTACCTGCGTATGCCCACCTTGCTCCTGAAACCAAGCATACTTACCTTGTACCTGCGTATGCTCACCTTGCTCCTGAAACCAAGCATACTTACATTGTACCTGCGTATGCTCACCTTGCTCATGAAACCAAGCATACTTACATTGTACCTGCGTATGCCCACCTTGCTCCTGAAACCAAGCATACTTACCTTGTACCTGCGTATGCTCACCTTGCTCCTGAAACCAAGCATACTTACCTTGTACCTGCGTATGCCCACCTTGCTCCTGAAACCAAGCATACTTACATTGTACCTGCGTATGCCCACCTTGCTCCTGAAACCAAGCATACTTACCTTGTACCTGCGTATGCTCACCTTGCTCCTGAAACCAAGCATACTTACCTTGTACCTGCGTATGCTCACCTTGCTCCTGAGACCAAGCATACTTACCTTGTACCTGCGTATGCTCACCTTGCTCCTGAGACCAAGCATACTTACATTGTACCTGCGTATGCTCACCTTGCTGCTGAGACCAAGCATACTTACCTTGTACCTGCGTATGCTCACCTTGCTCCTGAAACCAAGCATACTTACATTGTACCTGCGTATGCTCACCTTGCTCATGAAACCAAGCATACTTACATTTTACCTGCGTATGCCCACCTTGCTCCTGAAACCAAGCATACTTACATTGTACATGCGTATGCTCACCTTGCTCCTGAGACCAAGCATACTTACCTTGTACCTGCGTATGCTCACCTTGCTCCTGAAACCAAGCATACTTACCTTGTACCTGTGTATGCTCACCTTGCTCCTGAAACCAAGCATACTTACATTGTACCTGCATATGCTCACCTTGCTACTGAAACCAAGCATACTTACCTTGTACCTGCATATGCTCACCTTGCTCCTGAAACCAAGCATACTTACATTGTACCTGCGTATGCTCACCTTGCTCCTGAAACCAAGCATACTTACCTTGTACCTGCGTATGCTCACCTTGCTCCTGAAACCAAGCATACTTACCTTGTACCTGTGTATGCTCACCTTGCTCCTGAAACCAAGCATATTTACCTTGTACCTGCGTATGCTCACCTTGCTCCTGAAACCAAGTATACTTACCTTGTACCTGCGTATGCTCACCTTGCTCCTGAGACCAAGCATACTTACCTTGTACCTGCGTATGCTCACCTTGCTCCTGAAACCAAGCATACTTACATTGTACCTGCGTATGCTCACCTTGCTCCTGAGACCAAGCATACTTACCTTGTACCTGCGTATGCTCACCTTGCTCCTGAAACCAAGCATACTTACATTGTACCTGCGTATGCTCACCTTGCTCATGAAACCAAGCATACTTACATTTTACCTGCGTATGCCCACCTTGCTCCTGAAACCAAGCATACTTACATTGTATCTGCGTATGCTCACCTTGCTCCTGAAACCAAGCATACTTACATTGTACCTGCGTATGCTCACTTTGCTCATGAAACCAAGCATAATTACATTTTACCTGCGTATGCTCACCTTGCTCCTGAAACCAAGCATACTTACCTTGTACCTGCGTATGCTCACCTTGCTCCTGAAACCAAGCATACTTACATTGTACCTGCGTATGCTCACCTTGCTCCTGAAACCAAGCATACTTCCATTGTACCTGCGTATGCTCACCTTGCTCCTGAAACCAAGCATACTTACATTTTACCTGCATATGCTCACCTTGCTCCTGAAACCAAGCATACTTACCTTGTACCTGCATATGCTCACCTTGCTCCTGAAACCAAGCATACTTACATTGTACCTGCGTATGCTCACCTTGCTCCTGAGACCAAGCATACTTACATTTTACCTGCATATGCTCACCTTGCTCTTGAAACCAAGCATACTTACCTTGTACCTGCGTATGCTCACCTTGCTCCTGAAACCAAGCATACTTCCATTGTACCTGCGTATGCTCACCTTGCTCCTGAAACCAAGCATACTTACCTTGTACCTGCGTATGCTCACATTGCTCCTGAAACCAAGCATACTTACCTTGTACCTGCATATGCTGACCTTGCTCCTGAAACCAAGCATACTTACATTGTACCTGCGTATGCTCACCTTGCTCCTGAAACCAAGCATACTTACATTTTACCTGCATATGCTCACCTTGCTCCTGAAACCAAGCATACTTACCTTGTACCTGCATATGCTCACCTTGCTCCTGAAACCAAGCATACTTACATTGTACCTGCGTATGCTCACCTTGCTCCTGAGACCAAGCATACTTACATTTTACCTGCATATGCTCACCTTGCTCTTGAAACCAAGCATACTTACATTGTACCTGCGTATGCTCACCTTGCTCCTGAAACCAAGCATACTTACATTGTACCTGCGTATGCTCACCTTGCTCCTGAAACCAAGCATACTTACATTGTACCTGCGTATGCTCACCTTGCTCTTGAAACCAAGCATACTTACATTGTACCTGCGTATGCTCACCTTGCTCCTGAAACCAAGCATACTTACATTTTACCTGCGTATGCTCACCTTGCTCCTGAAACTAAGCATACTTACATTGTACCTGCGTATGCTCACCTTGCTCCTGAAACCAAGCATACTTACCTTGTACCTGCGTATGCTCAACTTGCTCCTGAAACCAAGCATACTTACATTTTACCTGCATAGGCTCACCTTGCTCCTGAAACCAAGCATACTTACCTTGTACCTGCATATGCTCACCTTGCTCCTGAAACCAAGCATACTTACCTTGTACCTGCGTATGCTCACCTTGCTCCTGAGACCAAGCATACTTACCTTGTACCTGCATATGCTCACCTTGCTCCTGAAACCAAGCATACTTACATTGTACCTGCGTATGCTCACCTTGCTCCTGAAACCAAGCATACTTACCTTGTACCTGCATATGCTCACCTTGCTCCTGAAATGAAGCATACTTACATTGTACCTGCGTATGCTCACCTTGCTCCTGAAACCAAGCATACTAACATTGTACCTGCGTATGCTCACCTTGCTCCTGAAACCAAGCATACTTACCTTGTACCTGCGTATGCTCACCTTGCTCCTGAAACCAAGCATACTTACATTGTACCTGCGTATGCTCACTTTGCTCATGAAACCAAGCATAATTACATTTTACCTGCGTATGCTCACCTTGCTCCTGAAACCAAGCATACTTACCTTGTACCTGCGTATGCTCACCTTGCTCCTGAAACCAAGCATACTTACATTGTACCTGCGTATGCTCACCTTGCTCCTGAAACCAAGCATACTTACCTTGTACCTGCGTATGCTCACCTTGCTCCTGAAACCAAGCATACTTACATTGTACCTGCATATGCTCACCTTGCTCCTGAAACCAAGCATACTTACATTTTACCTGCATATGCTCACCTTGCTCCTGAAACCAAGCATACTCACCTTGTACTTGCGTATGCTCACCTTGCTCCTGAAACCAAGCATACTTACATTTTACCTGCATATGCTCACCTTGCTCCTGAAACCAAGCATACTTACCTTGTACCGGCATATGCTCACCTTGCTCCTGAAACCAAGCATACTTACCTTGTACCTGCGTATGCTCACCTTGCTCCTGAAACCAAGCATACTAACCTTGTACCTGCATATGCTCACCTTGCTCCTGAAACCAAGCATACTTACCTTGTACCTGCGTATGCTCACCTTGCTCCTGAAACCAAGCATACTTACCTTGTACCTGCGTATGCTCACCTTGCTCCTGAAACCAAGCATACTTACATTGTACCTGCGTATGCTCACCTTGCTCCTGAAACCAAGCATACTTACATTGTACCTGCGTATGCTCACCTTGCTCCTGAGACCAAGCATACTTACATTTTACCTGCATATGCTCACCTTGCTCTTGAAACCAAGCATACTTACATTGTACCTGCGTATGCTCACCTTGCTCCTGAAACCAAGCATACTTACATTGTACCTGCGTATGCTCACCTTGCTCCTGAAACCAAGCATACTTACATTGTACCTGCGTATGCTCACCTTGCTCTTGAAACCAAGCATACTTACATTTTACCTGCGTATGCTCACCTTGCTCCTGAAACTAAGCATACTTACATTGTACCTTGCTAATGAAACCAAGCATACTTACCTTGTACCTGCGTATGCTCAACTTGCTCCTGAAACCAAGCATACTTACATTTTACCTGCATAGGCTTACCTTGCTCCTGAAACCAAGCATACTTACCTTGTACCTGCATATGCTCACCTTGCTCCTGAAACCAAGCATACTTACCTTGTACCTGCGTATGCTCACCTTGCTCCTGAGACCAAGCATACTTACCTTGTACCTGCATATGCTCACCTTGCTCCTGAAACCAAGCATACTTACATTGTACCTGCGTATGCTCACCTTGCTCCTGAAACCAAGCATACTTACCTTGTACCTGCATATGCTCACCTTGCTCCTGAAATGAAGCATACTTACATTGTACCTGCGTATGCTCACCTTGCTCCTGAAACCAAGCATACTTACCTTGTACCTGCGTATGCTCACCTTGCTCCTGAAACCAAGCATACTAACATTGTACCTGCGTATGCTCACCTTGCTCCTGAAACCAAGCATACTTACCTTGTACCTGCGTATGCTCACCTTGCTTCTGAAACCAAGCATACTTACCTTGTACCTGCATATGCTCACCTTGCTCCTGAAACCAAGCATACTTACCTTGTACCTGCGTATGCTCACCTTGCTCCTGAAACCAAGCATACTTACATTGTACCTGCATAGGCTCACCTTGCTCCTGAAACCAAGCATACTTACATTGTACCTGCGTATGCTCACCTTGCTCCTGAAACCAAGCATACTTACCTTGTACCTGCATATGCTCACCTTGCTCCTGAAACCAAGCATACTTACCTTGTACCTGCATATGCTCACCTTGCTCCTGAAACCAAGCATACTTACCTTGTACCTGCGTATGCTCACCTTGCTCCTGAAACCAAGCATACTTACATTTTACCTGTGTATGCTCACCTTGCTCCTGAAACCAAGCATACTTACATTGTACCTGCGTATGCTCACCTTGCTCCTGAAACCAAGCATACTTACCTTGTACCTGCATATGCTCACCTTGCTCCTGAAACCAAGCATATTTACATTTTACCTGCGTATGCTCCCCTTGCTCCTGAAACCAAGCATACTTACCTTGTACCTGCATATGCTCACCTTGCTCCTGAAACCAAGCATACTTACCTTGTACCTGCGTATGCTCACCTTGCTCCTGAAACCAAGCATACTTACCTTGTACCTGCGTATGCTCACCTTGCTCCTGAAACCAAGCATACTTACATTGTACCTGCGTATGCTCACCTTGCTCCTGAGACCAAGCATACTTACCTTGTACCTGCATATGCTCACCTTGCTCCTGAAACCAAGCATACTTACATTGTACCTGCGTATGCTCACCTTGCTCCTGAAACCAAGCATACTTACCTTGTACCTGCGTATGCTCACCTTGCTCCTGAAACCAAGCATACTTACATTGTACCTGCGTATGCTCACCTTGCTACTGAAACCAAGCATACTTACCTTGTACCTGCGTATGCTCACCTTGCTCCTGAAACCAAGCATACTTACCTTGTACCTGCATATACTCACCTTGCTCCTGAGACCAAGCATACTTACCTTGTACTTGCGTATGCTCACCTTGCTCCTGAAACCAAGCATACTTACCTTGTACCTGCATATGCTCACCTTGCTCCTGAAACCAAGCATACTTACATTGTACCTGCATATGCTCACCTTGCTCCTGAAACCAAGCATACTTACCTTGTACCTGCATATGCTCACCTTGCTCCTGAAACCAAGCATACTTACATTTTACCTGCATATGCTCACCTTGCTCTTGAAACCAAGCATACTTACCTTGTACCTGCATATGCTCACCTTGCTCCTGAAACCAAGCATACTTACCTTGTACCTGCATATGCTCACCTTGCTCCTGAAACCAAGTGTTACAGAAGCATTAGTTATTTTGTTGTGAAGAGCTTATTTCCCAGCAGCAATGCCTGAACCAGCAAGCCAGCGCCTAAGAAGGGCTCCAAGAAAACTGTAACAAGTTTCATTTCATAAAGAGTTAACTCTTTTTTTTCAGCTTTTAGAAACTATTGTCTAATCACCTCTGGAGCCAGACTGCTAATTGATAAGATGAACTTGTAAACTTGTTATCTTAAGTACTGTAATCCTATTGTGGCCTGTCAAAGGACAGTGCTCTCTATCTAAATGTGTGATGGGGGATTTTGTGCTTCCCCCCCTCTCCCCCTGGGAGTGCCCTGTGTGCATGTAACCTTAATAAAAAGCAGGCTGGGCATCCCAGTCCTGAGTTCTTGTTTGACCCTCAATCGCAGCGTTGACTCGTTTTTGTGGGCAGAAGGGTATCCTAGCTGTACTGCAGCTAAGGGAGATTATTCTATATTTGCGAGACTCATATAGAATACTATGGAAAGCAGCTTCTCCCCTCTTTAGCAATAGGGATCCAGGCTACTAAGCGGTCCATCTCTCAGCGAGACTAAGGGTAACCGTAACATTTGGCGGCAGCGGCGGGATTTTCCTGGATTTCCTAGGAGAGGTACAGAACGGATGGAGAGCGCTTACGAAAAATTGAAGCGTACAACCCTAAAGGATTTACTTGAAAGCAGAGGGGGGTACGCCAGCAACCGGCCGAGGAGAGAGCTGATCGCAGAATTGACCGAACTGGATCAGAGCTTCACAATGGCGGAAACACCGACCACGATTAGTGACGAAAAAACCAGGATTGTTCGGGAAAGGCTCTCATTATACGGGCCGAACCCCTCCATGGAATTGGTACAGCAGTTGATGGCGGAGGCGGACGAGGATATACGAGAGACTCGAGCCCACGAACTCAACCTAGCGAACGCACACCGCAATGCTGAAGCCCCGCAGGTAATCATCCCTGTCGAAAATGCTGGGAGGCCCAAGATACCCTATGCGGCATTTCGACCCTTCCTAGAGAGCGAGACAGGGATTGATGAATATTTGGCGGACTTCGAAAGGCAATGTGCCCTGCACCAGATTCCCAACAGAGAGTGGCCCACGATATTGTCTGGGAAACTATCCGGGCGAGCCCTGGAAGCCTTTCGTACTCTGGGTGCTGAGGAAGTGACACAGTATGAGCTAGTTAAGGAGACACTGTTGCGACGGTACGCTGTAACTCCGGACACGTATCGCCGACAGTTTCGGGGCACGGAAAAGAAGCCTAACGATACCCATATGGAATGGGCGCACCGAATGCGGAGAGCGGCAAATCACTGGCTGAGCGGATGTAAAGCGGTGACTGGGGAGGAAATTTTACAATTGTTTCTCTTAGAACATTTTTATAATGGCATGGAACAGCAAGGGAAGGAATGGCTGCGAGACAGGCGGCCTTCTACCTTAGAAGAAGCAGCCAAATTGGCCGATGAACATTATGACTCCCGTCTTCACGAACCCATGAACTACCGAGCTCCAGCACGGGTCGAACCCAGAGAGGTTTACCGTACACCCCCTCGTGCTGAATTCCGAGCCCCGGTGCCCACAGGGCCCGTCCGACACTCAGGACCACCCAATAACAGCTCTGAGCGTCCCAGACCGACTTGCCACCGATGCAAGCAACCAGGGCATTTCATGGCTAGCTGCCCCCTTAATACGCACCAGACACCCAGGAATTACAATTACCCCTCTGGGTCCTATCGTCCGGCCCGGGCCCTCTGTGTTAACCAAGAGGCCCCTATGGAGGGATATGTGGGGCCGCTTCACGAGGCAGACCCTGTATATGCTGCCTCAGATAACTGCCAGCACCATCGGCAGAGGGTATGGCTCGAGGGGCGATCTACCGAGGGATTGCGAGACACAGGGGCTACTATCACGCTGGTACAGAGTCATTTGGTGCCAGAGCACAAGCGATCCGGACAGACTGTGGCCGTTAGAGTGGCGGGGGGGGATGTGTACAAAATTCCAACAGCTAAAGTACATCTTGATTGGGGAGCGGGAAAGGGGGCTGTGAACGTGGGCCTAATGGATAATTTACCTGCCGAAGTACTACTGGGCAACGATTTGGGCCCCATGACTTCTGCCTATGCTCCAGTATGCAACAACGAGGCGGACCCAGTGACTACACGGGCCCAAGCCCGGACGGAGCGAGAGCTCTCACCAGTGCGGGAGACACAGGTAAGACCTACCCCGACCTTGCCTGACAGGTTAGGCCCCATACCCTGGGACACCCCAGATGCTTTCGAGGCAGAGTCTAAGACTGACCCGACCTTACAAAAGTACCGGGAACGAGCAGAGACCGGAGGGGGCGGGGCAGATAACGAAACATTCTTATGGGAAAAAGGGAAACTATACCGCTGGACAGAGAAAAGGGGACAGCGTAGGCGACAGCTGGTAGTGCCCCACAAATACCGTCAAGAAATCCTCAAAATAGGCCACGACATCCCCTTAGCAGGCCACCTAGCCGTTACCCGTACCCTACACCGCATTACTCACACGTTCTTTTGGCCAGGGGTGCACGCTGACGTTAGAACTTACTGTAACACCTGCGATGTGTGTCAACGAGTAGGAAGGCGAGGCGATCACCCTAAAGCCCAGCTAGTAAATATGCCCATTGTAGAGGAACCCTTCAGCCGGGTTGCTATTGACCTAGTGGGACCACTGGCTACCCCTAGTCCCTCCGGTAAGCGATACATTCTTACCGTAGTGGACTACGCTACCAGGTACCCAGAGGCTGTCGCCCTATCCAACATACAAGCGGATACGGTAGCGAATGCACTAGTACAGGTGTTCTCCCGGGTAGGATTTCCAAAAGAAATCCTATCCGACCGAGGCACCCAATTTACGGCTGAATTGACCCAACAACTCTGGCAGGTTTGCAAAATTAAGTCCCTCCTAAGCTCCCCATACCACCCCCAGACGAACGGGCTGTGTGAGAGGTTCAATGGGACCCTCAAGCAAATGCTCAAGACGTTCACTCAGGAATACCGAGACTGGGAACGCTTCCTGCCGCACCTCCTATTTGCTTATCGGGAGGTGCCCCAGGAAACGACAGGGTTCTCTCCCTTCGAGTTGCTCTACGGAAGAAAGGTACGGGGACCCCTAAACCTGATCCGGGAGCACTGGGAGGGAGAGATGGAGGCTGACGGTGTCCCAATTGTGCCATACGTGCTGGAACTCAGGGACCGAATGGAGCAATTAGCCAAATCCGTGCGGGCTAATCTCCAGTTGGCCCAGAGAAGACAGAAAGTATGGTACGATCGGGGGGCCCGAAAGAGAATCTTCACCATAGGACAAAAGGTGTTAGTACTTAAGCCGGTGAAGACAGACAAATTGCAGGCGTCCTGGCAGGGTCCCTACCAGATCGTAGAGAAAAGGGGAGACACCACTTATGTGATAGCTAGCTGCCACGACAACAATCTTAGAAAGACATTCCATGTAAACATGCTCAAGGAATATTTTGAGCGACCAGAGAACGTGACGGCCGTATGTTGTTCCCCTCAGGAAGACCCCGACAGTTTACCCATTCCAGACCTATTAGAAAAGAGCCTCCCCACAGGTATAGTGGCGCAGGTTCAGATAGGGGACCGACTTAGCCCCACTGAAAGGGAGCAGCTCAACCAACTCCTCCAGTCCAAACACCTCACCTTCTCCCCGAAGCCAGGGTACACTACTTTAACCACCCACCAGGTAGATACTCCGGGACAAGCTCCCTTGCGCCAGGCTCCGTACCGAATCCCCGAAGCAGTTAGGACAGGAATGAAGAAGGAGATCGATGAGATGCTCCAGCTCAGGGTAATTGAGCCCTCCGATAGTCCCTGGGCCTCCCCAGTTGTCTTGGTGCCCAAGAAAGATGGGACCACCCGGTTCTGCGTAGACTATCGGAGGCTCAATGAAAATACCGTGACGGACGCTTACCCTATGCCCAGGGTAGACGAGCTACTCGATCGTATAGCCAGGGGAAATTACCTGACCACTATTGACCTCTGCAAAGGTTACTGGCAGATTCCCCTGGCCCCGGAGGCTATCCCCAAGTCGGCATTCGTCACCCCATTCGGCTTATATCAGTTTAGGGTAATGCCGTTTGGGATGAAGAATGCCCCAGCTACATTCCAGCGCTTGGTGGATAGGCTCCTGGATGGCTTCCAGAGTTTTGCTTGCGCCTACCTGGACGACATAGCGATCCACAGTGAGTCCTGGGAGGACCACTTAGCTCATGTGGGAATGGTTCTGGATCAGATCCGGGCTGCTGGCCTGACTCTGAAGCCAGAAAAATGCCACTTTGGGATGGCCGAGGTACAGTACCTGGGTCACCGGGTGGGGTGTGGAAAGCAGCGACCAGAGCCGGCCAAAATAGAAGCTGTCGCCAATTGGCCCACCCCCATCACTAAGACTCAGGTCCTAGCCTTCCTGGGCACGGCAGGGTACTATAGACGGTTCGTACCAGACTACAGCACACTTGCCAAACCCCTGACTGACTTGACCAAGAAGAACTTACCTCGACAGGTCCTGTGGTCTCCCCACTGTGAAACGGCTTTCCAGGCTCTCAAAAATGCTCTAATTAACGCTCCTGTCTTGGCGGCCCCAGCCCTTAACAAACGTTTTATCGTCCATACCGATGCTTCCATGTTCGGGCTGGGAGCCGTCCTCAGCCAAGTAGGCGAAGATGGAGGGGAGCATCCAGTTGCCTACATCAGCCGGAAGCTCCTGCCCCGCGAAGTCAGCTATGCAGCGGTCGAAAAGGAGTGTTTGGCTTTGGTGTGGGCATTAAAGAAATTGACTCCCTATTTATATGGTCAGGAGTTCACTCTGGTCACCGACCATAACCCGTTGGTGTGGCTGAACCGGGTCTCTGGAGATAACGGCAGGCTATTACGTTGGAGCTTATCGTTGCAAACCTTCAATTTCACCATTACTTACAGACCTGGGAAACAGAATGGCAACGCCGACGGGTTGTCCAGACAAACCGACCTCAGCCCCGCATAACCAGCGGTCTGGACAGCCTTAGTCTGCCCCGAAAAGGGGTCAGACCGTGTCTGCCAGAGTGTTCCACAGAAAGGGAGCAATGTTACAGAAGCATTAGTTATTTTGTTGTGAAGAGCTTATTTCCCAGCAGCAATGCCTGAACCAGCAAGCCAGCGCCTAAGAAGGGCTCCAAGAAAACTGTAACAAGTTTCATTTCATAAAGAGTTAACTCTTTTTTTTCAGCTTTTAGAAACTATTGTCTAATCACCTCTGGAGCCAGACTGCTAATTGATAAGATGAACTTGTAAACTTGTTATCTTAAGTACTGTAATCCTATTGTGGCCTGTCAAAGGACAGTGCTCTCTATCTAAATGTGTGATGGGGGATTTTGTGCTTCCCCCCCTCTCCCCCTGGGAGTGCCCTGTGTGCATGTAACCTTAATAAAAAGCAGGCTGGGCATCCCAGTCCTGAGTTCTTGTTTGACCCTCAATCGCAGCGTTGACTCGTTTTTGTGGGCAGAAGGGTATCCTAGCTGTACTGCAGCTAAGGGAGATTATTCTATATTTGCGAGACTCATATAGAATACTATGGAAAGCAGCTTCTCCCCTCTTTAGCAATAGGGATCCAGGCTACTAAGCGGTCCATCTCTCAGCGAGACTAAGGGTAACCGTAACACCAAGCATACTTACCTTGTTGCGTATGATCACTTTATTCATTAAGCTGTGCCTGCTGTACCTATCTGGTATCCTGTGACAGTCTCACCAACAGTACCCGCTGGGTATCCTGTACCTGCTGAGTATTATTTGTTTGCTATAGCAGTGACACCTTTCCACTAACCAGCTGTGCCTGCTGTAACCTACCTGGTATCCTGTGACAGTCTCTGTACCCCCTGGGAATATTGCACTAATTGAGCATCAGTAACCACAGAACTTTTGTTACTGCAACCTACTAAGGTTTTCTGAAATTAAGCAGGATTATTGTGTTCAGCCTTGTGCCTTTATTCACGCTGTTTCTGTGTTGTTCAATTTAAAACTACCAACTTGTCATTTTTCCTCATCATTAAGGAAAGCTTTTAAAAAGACTTCTGTTTAGTGTTACTATTCCTGCATTCTGAGTTTTACTCACCCTAACTTCCTCACCCTAAACACAGCACAGAAGGCACAGCACATCACCTATGTCACTAACAGCACAGAGGGTACAGCCCATCACCTACAGTATGTCACTAACAGCACAGAGGCTACAGCACAGAGGCTACAGCACATCACCTATGTCACTAACAGCACAGAGGGTACAGCCCATCACCTATGTCACTAACAGCACAGAGGGTACAGCCCATCAACAATATTACTAACAGCACAGAGGCTACAGCACATCACCTATGTCACTAACAGCACAGAGGGAACAGCACATCACCTATGTCACTAACAGCACAGAGAGAACAGCACATCACCTATGTCACTAACAGCACAGAGGGTACAGCACATCACCTATGTCACTAACAGCACAGAGGGTACAGCACATCACCTATGTCACTAACAGCATAGAGGGAACAGCGCATCACCTATGTCACTAACAGCACAGAGGCTACAGCACATCACCTATGTCACTAACAGCACAGAGGGAACAGCACATCACCTATGTCACTAACAGCACAGAGAGAACAGCACATCACCTATGTCACTAACAGCACAGAGGGTACAGCACATCACCTATGTCACTAACAGCACAGAGGGTACAGCACATCACCTATGTCACTAACAGCACAGAGGGTACAGCACATCACCTATGTCACTAACAGCACAGAGGGTACAGCACATCACCTATGTCACTAACAGCACAGAGGGTACAGCACATCACCTATGTCACTAACAGCACAGAGGGTACAGCACATCACCTACAGTATGTCACTAACAGCACAGAGGGTACAGCACATCACCTAT
>NW_026510997.1:0-139942 GCF_027579735.1 Bombina bombina | reverse complement strand
TGTTGATGGTCACTTGACAATCCTGTATACATCTCTAGATGGAATTTAACTGCCTCAAGTCCAAACTCGTGTTTCTGCAACAACTGGTGAAAGATTTGAGACAAGAGGCTGCGTCAAATGCAAAAGTAAATTTGTGGTCTACTTAATAGAGTGCATTTCTTGCAACAGGCAGTACGTAGGAAGGACGACCAGGGAGGTGGGCACGAGGGTCAAAGAACACTTGGCCCATATCAATGGTGAAAGGCCAGTATCAGCCCTGTCCAGACATTTTTTGGAGACACACAATGGTGATGTTGGATCCTTCAGGTGGCAGGCTATCGAACAGATCCAGAAACCCCCAAGGGGAGGAGATAAGTTTCAAATACTCTCTAGACAAGAGATTTTCTGGATACATAAATTGGGTAGCCTGCTACCTGTGGGATTCAACTCTGAATTTGACATCATTAATTACTGGAACAGGTAATGAATATTTCCTAGGACTGTATAGATGTTCATTAATATACATACCCTCATATGTCCATTCTGCAAATTATCGTAATCATTTTTGCATACTTTGTCTAGAGGATTAGGTCTTATAGGTTCTCCCCTCAAACATACTGGTGGTAGCAATATATATTATATAGTAAATATTTTCTTTTGGCATTGGGCATTTACCATAATACATATAATTATAATATCCCTTTGCTACCTGGTTAGATTTTACCCATCCATTCATCATATTAAATGATTCACATTAAAATTGAAAAAGAAACATCTTAAATTGTAAGTGTTGAGGTTGGAAGGTTTATTTATTTATTTATTTATTAATTTGCTATCTGTGTATATAATATGTTGTGGTCATTATATATAAACTCACTGTAATATTAGCAGTATGCTATACCTCTTGTTCTCCCCTTTTTTGATTTTTGATTCATGATTGGATATACTTTGATCACATATGTGGATTTAACATCCAATTTATATACACTAGATGAGTATTTAAAACCAAATGTTGGTCTTGTTGAAATTTTTGTTGCTTTTTCTTTTTCTATTGCCCTTTTTTTGTACTTTTCACTTAATTTTGATTTTTAGGTACAAATATCTTGCATTTTGCTAAATATAGAAAATCAAGCATTATACTATTTATATTATGTTTATAATGTCTTGTATATTCTTATATTTGTCTATTGTTTTCTATGTCCTTTTTCTAAACATAAGGTCATATCATATCTTGTGTCTGGTATTACTAATAGTTAACAAAGAGTTAAAATTGGGAGTGACTGGATTCTCCAATAGGAGAACAACAGTCTGATTAAAAGCCTTAGGATGGCAAATTGTTTTTAGGTTTATGACTACGGTCGCAATGACCGAAACCGGTCAAACTTTCTCTGTACCGCATTTTTAACTTTTGAGGAACACTTCTCTGTTTTATGGAATATACCGAATAAAGTCTTTTTTGCTTTTATCTCTACTCTGCACTGTGTTTTACTTAAGGAGCAAAAGAAACACATTGTACCTTTTTTCTATTTTCACTGTGGAGTGCTGGGACTCCATTCAACTCGATGTGTGCATAGCTACCTACTGGGATCTCACAGCTGCTATCCTGAGACCGGAGACTGGAGGGAGGAGCTTCCGGGTTGTGCAGCGTGAGTGATAGAGTTACTGTGACTGAACGCTGCTGGAGTTTGCTGCCATTACCGCTTGCAAGCGGGTAAAGAGGTAAACCGAACAAGGCTGTCCGGAGTTGATGCACTTTGAAAGGAGAACAGTGCACGGCGGTCTTCATTCAGACGAAACGGACGATCCGGTTTACAGCTGCTTGGACATTACGGTAATATGTCTTACATTCTATACAGAAAGGCGGTTACTTTTGGTTTGTAAAATACAACAAAACCGTCAATGTGCATATGTATGGACATTTGCTTACCTTAAGGAGATTGCTTAAAGCCTGCTGTGAAATTAATTTACCTCTGAATAAATGCAGCTCTAACAAATAACATTTATCATCTTTTTCTCTATCACCACCTGCTAGTTGCATATGTAACGGCCCGCATTATAGTTCTGGTTATAATCCCTCATTTGGTGTAAAGGTGGTCCACTTTGTACTATCCGTCATTTCTATGGTTATAATAGAAGTGTTCGAGAAACCCCTGGACCGTATTCAATTAAACATTTTTAATTCAACAAATATCCAGAGGTTTGGGGAAGGGAAAGGGGGAAGGGGAACGGGAGAAAGAAGTGCAAGGGGGGGGAAGGAGAAGAGGGAGGGGCGAGAGGAGAAGAAAGAAAGAAAGAAAAAAAAAGTGGAACGCGCATCTAAGAGAGTAGAGGGGAGATGCCCCGGCGAGGGCTAGTACGAAATTACACTATTATTTCCTTGAACATTTATGGCTATACACTTTGACCCTCCGCATTATCTGTGGCCTCCCTCCACCTAATCAACATTAGCTTGTTTGTCACTGCTCTACCTGACTCCCAATAGTGTCGTCTATCTAAGTTAAGGGTGAGTGACACCTGTGCCTTCCAGCTTTTTCTTCTTGGAGCAGGCGGTCGAACATTAGGAGTGTTGAATTCCAACGTGTCGGGCTGTCGCAAATCAAGCGCCTCACTGGCAGGTTGTTTCGCCACTGGATATCTGACAAGTGCACCATGGCCCTGTAGGAACGCCTGAAATGGCCACACACCTTCCTGGCCTGCTTCAGGGCGTCCTGTAAGCCTGGGTACTTATGCACAAAGCGTTGTACAATCAGATTACACACATGTGCCATGCACGGCACATGTGTCAACTTGCCCAATTTCAATGCCGCCACCAAATTACTTCCGTTGTCAGAAACAACTCGTCTCCTCCTCCTGCTCCTCTCTGTCTCCCCATCTGAACTTTCCACCTGTTCTTCTTCTCTTCTACTGGGCGCCCAAGTGACATCCACGGACGCATCGTCATCATCAACCCCTTCACTTGTATCTGACAACTCAACAACAGAAGCAACGGCGGATACAACATCATCATCATCACACCGTGCGTCATCCATGTCTGTAATGCTGCCTGACTGAGACATATACAGTTATCTACATCCTCTGTCAATGATGGTTGCGCATCACTCATTTCTTCACACTGAGGTGTACATAACTCCTCTGACAGATCAAGTGAGGTGGCTGTGGTGCTAGTGTCGGTGGTGGCGGCAGGCGGGCGAGTGGTAAGTTGGAGTGCCCGAAGCTAAGCTAGAGGAGGATGGTGCATCAAGGTTACGAGCGGAAGCTGTAGAAGATTGGGTGTCCTGTGTTATAAAGTCAACTATTTCATCAGAACTTTTCGAGTTCATGGTATGTGGCCTAACACTGGGCATTATTCTATGGCCAAAGGGAATCACAGCACCACGACCACCCCTGCGGGTGGCTGCCTCTGCCTGTCATTTTTTTTCAATTAGTGCTACTATGCGTGCAAGCTACTGTGAGTGGGCACAGTATACGCTGTGAGCCTGACACAAAAAAACAGACTGATGTTTCACAGTCAAAATGTATTTTTTTTAAATGTACACTGACACTACTATTAAACAAGATATGAGTGGTGGCACTGGTCAAGTGGGCACAGTATACGCTGTGAGCCTGACACAAAAAAGCAGACTGATGTTTCACAGTCAAAATAGTTTTTTATTTTTAAAATGTACACTTACACTACTATTAAACAAGATAATGTGAGTGGCACTGGACAAGTGGGCACAGTATACGCTGTGAGCCTGACACAAAAAAGCAGACTTATGTTTCACAGTCAAAAATTTTTTTATTTTTAAAATGTACACTTACACTACTATTAAACAAGATAATATGAGTGGTGGCACTGGACAAGTGGGCACAGTATACGCTGTGAGCCTGACACAAAAAAGCAGACTGATGTTTCACAGTCAAAATAGTTTTTTTATTTTTAAATGTACACTTACACTACTATTAAACAAGATAATATGAGTGGTGGCACTGGACAAGTGGGCACAGTATACGCTGTGAGCCTGACACAAAAAAGCAGACTGATGTTTCACAGTCAAAATAGTTTTTTATTTTTAAAATGTACACTTACACTACTATTAAACAAGATAATATGAGTGGTGGCACTGGGCAAGTGGGAACAGTATATGCTGTGAGCCTGACACAAAAAAAGCAGACTGATGTTTCACAGTCAAAATAGTATTTTTTATTTTAAAATGTACACTTACACTACTAAAACAAGATAATATGATTGGTGGCACTGGACAAGTGGGCACAGTATACGCTGTGAGCCTGACACAAAAAAGCAGACTGATGTTTCACAGTCAAAATAGTTTTTTATTTTTAAATGTACACTTACACTACTATTAAACAAGATAATATGAGTGGTGGCACTGGGCAAGTGGGCACAGTATACGCTGTGAGCCTGACACACACGCTGGCAGTGGCAGGCTGGCCTGGCAACTGCAATTAGATTTCACTAGCAGACTGATGTAAAAGTTTTTTTTTTAAAAAGTGTATACTACTGTTACACCCGATTGACTGGTGGTGGCACTGAGAAAGAAGGCACAGTATATGGCTGTGAGCCTGACACACAGGCTGGCAGTGGCAGGCTGCCTGGCAACTGAATTAGATTACACTAGCAGACTGATGTAAAAGTTTTTTTTTTTTAAATTTACACTAATGTTACACCATGATATGAGTGGTGGCAACTGAGGCAAGTAGGCACGAGTATATGCTGTGAGCCTGACACACAGGCTGGAGTGGCAGGCTGGCCTGGCAACTGAAATTAGATTACACTAGCAGACTGATGTAAAAGTTTTTTTTTTTAAATTTACACTAATTACAGATATGACTGGTGGTGGCACTGAGCAAGTAGGCACAGTATATGCTGTGAGCCTGACACACAGGCTGGCAGTGGCAGGCTGGCCTGGCAACTGAAATTGAACACTAGCAGACTGATGTAAAAGTTTTTTTTTTTTAAATTTACACTAATGTTACACCAGATATGAGTGGTGGCACTGAGCAAGTAGGCACAGTATATGCTGTGAGCCTGACACACACTGGCAGGCAGGCAAATGCAATTAGATTACAAGCAACTGATGTAAAAGTTTTTTTTTTTAATTTACAACTGTTACACCAGATATGAGTGGTGGCACTGAGCAAGTAGGCACAGTATATGCTGTGAGCCTGACACACAGGCTGGCAGTGGCAGGCTGGCCTGGCAACTGAAATTAGATTACACTAGCAGACTGATGTAAAAGTTTTTTTTTTAATTTACACTAATGTTACACCAGATATGACTGGTGGTGGCACTGAGCAAGTAGGCACAGTATATGCTGTGAGCCTGACACACAGGCTGGCAGTGGCAGGCAGGCAACTGCTATTAGATTACACTAGCAGACTGATGTAAAAGTTTTTTTTTTAAATTTACACTACTGTTACACCAGATATGATGGTGGCACTGAGCAAGTAGGCACAGTATATGCTGTGAGCCTGACACACACTGGCAGTGGCAGGCTGGCCTGGCAACTGAAATTAGATTACACTAGCAGACTGATGTAAAAGTTTTTTTTTTTTTATTTACAATAATGTTACACCAGATATGACTGGTGGTGGCACTGAGCAAGTAGGCACAGTATATGCTGTGAGCCTGACACACAGGCTGGCAGGCTGGCCTGGCTACTGAAATTAGATTACACTAGCAACTGATGTAAAATATTTTTTTTAAATTTACACTAATGTTACACCAGATAGTGGTGGCACTGAGCAAGTAGGCACAGTATATGCTGTGAGCCTGACACACAGGCTGGCAGTGGCAGGCAGGCAACTGCTATTAGATTACAAAGAAAAAAAAAAAACGACTGATGTAGCCCTAAAAAGGGCTTTTTGGGGTGCTGTCCTTACAGCAGAGATCAGATGAGTCCTTCAGGACTGTAGTGGACACTGAATACACTAGCCTAGCTATCGATTTCCCTATTAAATTAGCAGCAGCTACACTGTCCCTCCTCTCACTAGCAATGCAGCGTCCGAATAAATCTAAATAGCTGCTGTCCATGAGGTGTAATGGTCTGGGAGGAAGGGTCTGCTGCCGATTGGCTGGAATGTGCCTGCTGACTGTGAGATACAGGGTCAAAGTTTAGGCAATGATGAAGAATAGGGGCGGATCGAACATCGCATATGTTAGCCCGCCATGCGAACGCGAACAAGCTATGTTCACCGGGAACTGTTCTCAGGCGAACTGTTCGCGATATCACTACTGCACACTCCTAACTTTTGAGAACATTAACTTGAAATGTATCAATTTTATTAATATATTATTGCTATATTCAATCTGTATGAAGTATTCATTTTAAAACCAGTTCTTTGTATCAGATTATAGGAAGTTTTATTTATTTATTTATTTACAAGGTGCACCTTATTAAATTATTTTTTAGTTATATACATTGTATTATTTTAAGCATATAATAAAATATTATTGTTCAATTAAATATATATTTATATTATTATATTCTATACCACTAAAATTGTGGTCATTGTTTTTTGCATGTGGTTTACATATATACGGTAGAGCTTTCTTAGCGCACTCTAATCCATAGTATATTGATAAAGTTTTCCAAAAGGATACCCACCTTTCTGAAGCTGAGCACAATAAACTTAGGATGCATTGGGTAGGGGAAGTCATAGCCACCCCGTGTACCTCACGTAAGCGTGGCCATTCTGTTTAGGCCGGGAAAAGAATATCAAATTACATATCAGGAATTGGATCCTAAAGAGTGATTTATTATTTTAAATATAAGCATTGGAAATAGGTTACTTAGCTTTGTAATGTATAAGGGCCCAATAATATGGATGAGCCCTTTTGGGGACATCTTAAAAATAAATTAGAACAACATGCTAATTCCAACTTAATTGTCGCTGGTGATTTTAATATGGTGTTTAATAGTATTGATAAATCTAGCAATGTGGGTGGTTGTTGATCAAGACTAAGTAAAAAAACTCAGAGACCTCTAAAAACCTTGGTGGTTAAAAACAATGAGTACAGCTGTATACTCACAAGCAAAGATGCACATCCAGTGCAATAACCAACAAATTGAAGCTTTAGAGCCGCTCGGCTAACTCAATCAACCTGGGAAGACAGCTGGGCTGTGGTAGGTCTACTAGAATCCAACTGGTCGGAAGTAACCCATAAGCTAATGATCCAAGAGCAAGGCACTGATAAAAAGATTTATTTTAAAACAGATTAAAAGATTTATTTTAAAACAGGTATTTTAATCTGTTTTAAAATAAATCTTTTTATCTGTGCTTTGCTCTTGAATCATTGACTTATGGGTTACTTCTGACCAGTTGGATTCTAGTAGACCTACCACAGCCCAGCTGTCTTCCCAGGTTGATAGAGTCAGCCGAGTGGCTCTCGGCCTCGGTTTGTTGATTATTGCACTGGATGTGCATCTTCGCTTGTGAGTATACTATACAGCTGTTTTTCCCCACCATTTGCACTTTATATTACACCATCAGGTGCCTCTTTCTGTCCTGTCTTCCAGGACACCACTTTTGTTACAGTGCTAGTTCATGTGGACCATATAGATAACATTGTACTCACTACCATGGAGTTATTTATGAGTCAGCACTGATTGGCTAAAATGCAAGTCGGTCAAAAGCACTGAGATAAGGGGAAATTCTGCAGAGGGATTATCTATATTTTTAAACAATATAAATTCTGGAGCAGACTGTCCCTTTAACTCAAACCAGAGATTAGGATTATTGGAAATTCTATTATTTCTATGTGTTTATTGCATTATTAGTCACTGTACGTTTGTGACACACAGATAATATCCCGACACACAGCTGATATAACAATACTATTAGACATTAAATAGTGAGTCAGTGACGTTATTTCTATGTGTTTATTGCATTATTAGTCACTGTACGTCTGACACACAGATAATATCCCGGCAAACAGCTGATATAACAATACTATTAGACAATAAATAGTGAGTCAGTGAAGTTACCTCTATGTGTTTATTGCATTATTAGTCACTGTATGTCTGTGACACACAGATAATATCCCAGCACACAGCTGATATAACAGTACTATTAGACATTAAATAGTGAGTGAGTGAAGTTATTTCTATGTGTTTATTGCATTATTACTCACTGTACGTCTGTGACACACAGATAATATCCCAGAACACAGCTGATATAACAATACTATTAGACATTAAATAGTGAGTCAGTGAAGTTATTTCTATGTGTTTATTGCATTATTAGTCACTGTACGTCTGTGACACACAGATAATATCCCAGCACACAGCTGATATAACAAAACTATTAGACAGTTAAATAGTGAGTGAGTGAAGTTATTTCTATGTGTTTATTGCATTATTAGTCACAGTACGACTGTGACACACAGATAAATATCCCCGGCACACACTGATATAACAATACTATTAGACATTAAATAGTGAGTGAGTGAAGTTATTTCTATATGTTTGTTGCATTATTAGTAACTGTACGTCTGTGACACACAGATAATATTCCAGCACACAGCTGATATAACAATACTATTAGACATTAAATAGTGAGTGAAGTTATTTCTATGTGTTTATTGCATTATTAGTCACTAGTGATGTCCCGAACTGTTCTCCCGCGAACGTTCACAGCGAACATAGCTTGTTCGCGTTCGCGGCTGCGGGCGAAAACATGCGATGTCGATCCCGCCCCCTATTTCTCATCTTTGAGGAAACTTTGACCCTGTATGTCACAGCCTTCTGACACATTAGAGCCAATCAACATCAGACACTCCTCACAGACCTCCCCAGCCTACTCGGAAGCCGCCATTTTAGACTCATAACGACTTGCTTTCTTATTGAGAGGACGTGTTGTGGTTTGGTGCTGCTGACATTATAGGGAAATACATAGCTAGCTAGTGTATTTAGTGGTCCACTACAGTCCAGAAGGGACTCCACTCATCTCCTGCTGCAGGAGACAGCACCCCAAAAGAGCCCTTTTAGGGCTATAAATTCGAGCCGTTTTTTTTTGGGGGTTTTTCGTATTTTTATTAGCATTTGCCTGTCTTTCAGCCTGTGTGTAAGGCTCACAGCAATGCGTGATTACTGCCAACCACTGATATCTGCCTAACAACATTAGTTTAAATTTAACCAACCAAAAATTTATTTATTTTGGCTAGTAGTCATTTTTTTCATTTTCTATCAGGCCCTGTTGTCACACAGCATATACTTCTGGTTTCATTGCTCTGTGCCAGCCACCAGTGTTTAATATCTGTTTATAACATTATTTTAAATTAAAAAAAAAAATAATTAAATAATTTTGCTAGTGTAATCTAATTACATTTTCTATCAGGCCTGTGTCTGTCAGACTCACACAGCATTAATATACCTCATTTTTCTTCTGTCTTTTGGTTAATTGCTCTGTCCAGGCAGCCACCGCTCATATCTTCTTCACCTTAATTTAAATATAAAAAAAAAAAAGTTTAAATTTTTTTTGATAGTGTAATCTAATATCATTTTCTATCAGGCCTGTGTGTTTTGCTGACATACAGAGCCTACTGTGTTTACTTGCTGCCCTCCCTAGTCTATGAGCCACGACTCATATGTGTTTTTAACCTTTTTTTATCCCCCCCCCCCAAAAAAAAATTTTTAAATCATTTTTCTAGTGTAATCTAATAGTATTTTCTATCAGGCGTGTGTGTATCTGACTTACAGAGCCTACTGTTTTTAATAGCTGCCCTTCCAAGGCTATCAGCCACGACTCATATGTATGTGCTTAACCTTTTCTTTAAATTCCCCCAAAAAAATCTTTAAATCATTATGCTAGTGTAATCTATATTTTATTTTCTATCAGCCTGTGTCTAACTGTCTATCTGACTTACACAGCATACTGTTTGTTAATTGCTGCCCTACGTAGCAGCCAGCCAGTGCAACCACTCATATGTGCATTGCACTTCTTAACATTATTTTAATATTAAAATATAAAATTTTAAATTATTTTGCTAGTGTAATCTAACTTAATTTTCTATCAGGCCTGTGTTTTGTCACTTACACAGCACACTGTGTTAAAATGCTGCCCTACCTACCACCACGACTCATATCTGCCAGCATGTGTGCCAGGCCCAACTAGCCAATTAGTGGCACCAATCATAATTCTTGTAACAGTATATAAATAATTAAAAATCATAATTTTTTGGACTGCAAATATTCAGTCTCCTAGTGCCATTGAATTGCAGTTTCCTCCTGCCTGCCACCTGTGTGCCAGGCACAAACTCGCCCGATTAGTACCTACCAATCCTAGTTGTTGTAAAAGTATTGTTAATCTTTAAAATTCCAAATTGATCGCTTGTGATTCATCAGTTTTCTCGTGCCATTGAATTGCACTTTCCTCCGGCCTGCCAGCGTGTTTTCCAGGCCCAACTAGCCAATTAGAGGCACCAATCATAATTCTTGTAACAGTATATAAAAAATTTAAAATCATAATTTTTGGACTGCAAATATCAGTCTCCTAGTGCCATTGAATTGCATTTTCCTCCTGCCTGCCAGCCTGTGTGCCAGGCCCAAACCAGCCACTTAGTGCCACCAATCCTAGTTGTTGTAACAGTATTGTTAATCTTTAAAATTCAAAAATTGTTCTCTTGTGATTCATCAGTTTGCTCGTGCCATTGAATTGCACTTTCCTCCTGCCTGCCAGCGTGTTTTCCAGGGCCCAACTAGCCAATTAGTGGCACCAATCATAATTCTTGTAACAGTATATAAAAAATGTTAAATCATAATTTTTTGGACTGAAAATCTTCAGTCTCCTAGTGCCATTGAATTGCAGTTTCCTCCTGCCTGGCCAGCCTGTGTGCCAGGCCCAAACAGCCAATTAGTGCCACCAATTATAGTTGTTGTAACAGTATTGTTAATCTTAAAAATTCCAAATTGTTAGCTTGTGATTCATCAGTTTGCTTGTGCCATTGAATTGCACTTTCCTCCTGCCTGCCAGCGTGTTTTCCAGGCTCAACTAGCCAATTAGTGGCACCAATCATAATTCTTGTACAGTATATAAAAGATTTAAAATCCATAATTTTTTGGACTGCAAATTATCAGTCTCCTAGTGCCATTGAATTGCCTTTTCCTCCTGCCTGCCAGCCTGTTGCCAGGCACAAACTAGCCAATTAGTGCCACCAATCCTAGTTGTTGTAACAGTATTGTTAGATCTTTAAATTTCCAAATTGGATCGCTTGTGATTCATCAGTTTGCTTGTGCCATTGATTGCACTTTTCTCCTGCCAGCCCAGCCTGTGTTGCAGGCCCAACTAGCCAATTAGTGGGCACCAATCATAGTTGTTGTAACAGTATTGTTAATCTTAAAAATTTCCAAATTGTTAGCTTGTGATTCATCAGTTGCTTGTGCATTGAATTGCACTTTCCTCCTGCCTGCCAGCGTGTTTTCCAGGCCCAACGAGCCAAGTTAGTGCACCAATCATAATTCTTGTAACAGTATATTAAAAAATTAAAAATCATAATTTTTTGGACTTGCAAATATTCATCTCCTAGTGCCATTGAATTGCAGTTTCCTCCTGCCTGCCAGCCTGTTGCCAGGCCCAAACTAGTCCAATTAGTACCACCAATCCTAGTTGTTGTAACAGTATTGTTAATATTTAAAAATTAAACATTGTTCAATTGTGATTCATCATTTGGCTTGTGCATTGAAGTGCACTTTCCTCCTGCCTGCCAGCCTGTGTGCCAGGCCCAACTAGCCAATTAGTGCCACCAATCATATTTCTTGTAACAGTATATAAAAAAAATTAAATCATAATTTTTTGACTGTAAATATTCAGTCTCCTAGTGCCATTGAATTGCATTTCCTCCTGCCTGCCAGCCTGTGTGCCAGCCCTAACTATCCAATTAGTGCCACCAATCCTAGTTGTTGTAACAGTATTGTTAATTTTAAAATTCCAAATTGATCGCTTGTGATTCATCAGTTTGCTCGTGCCATTGAATTGCACTTTCTCCTGCCTGCCAGCGTGTTTTCCAGGCCCAACTAGCCAATGAGTGGCAGCCAAATCATAATTCTTGTAACAGTATATAAAAAATTAAAAATCATAATTTTTTTGGACTGCAAATATTCAGTCTCCTAGGCCATTGAATTGGCCTTTTCCTCCTGCCTGCCAGCCTGTGTGCCAGGCCCTAACTAGCCAATAGTGCCACCAATCCTAGTTGTTGTAACAGTATTGTTAATTTTTAAAATCCAAATTGATCGCTTGTGATTCATCAGTTTGCTTGTGCCAATTGAATTGCATTTTCTCCTGCCTGCCAGCGTGTTTCCAGGCCCAAACTAGCCAATTATGTCCCAATCATAATTCTTCTAACAGTATATAAACAATTTTAAATCATAATTTTGTTTGAGAGGAAATATTCAGTCTCCTAGTGCCATTGAATTGCACTTTCCTCTGCCTGCCAGCCTGTGTGCCAGGCCGTCTTGCCAATCTATTTACACCAATCATAATTGTTGTCACAGTATTTGTTACTAATTAAAATTTAAAAAAATGTTGATTGTTGTTCTTAATCCTCAGTTTGCTCGTGCCATTGAATTGCACTTCCTCCTGCCTGCCAGCCTGTGTGCCAGGCCCAACTAGCCAATTAGTGCCAGCAATCATATCAAATTTTAACAGTATTGCAAAAATTGTCAATCATCACTGTTTTGACTGTCAATCTGCAGTCTACTATGTCCTTGAATTGCATTTCCATCCTGCCTGCCAGCCTGTGGTGCCAGGGCCGTACTTGCCAACTATTTTACACCAATCATATTTGTTGTCACAGTATTGTTATTAATATAAAATTAAATATTTTTTGATTGTTGTTCTGAATCCTCAGTTTGCTCGTGCCATTGAAAGTGCACTTTCCTCCTGCCTGCCAGCCTGTGTGGCCAGCCGACTTTCAAAATATTTACACCAATCATATTTGTTGTCACTAGTATTTTTAATAATTAAAATTTAAAATTTTTGGTAATTGTTGGTTCTGAATCCTCAGTTTGCTCGTGCCATTGAATTGCACCTTCCTCCTGCCTGCCAGCCTGTGTGCCAGCCCACCTAGCCTATTATTCCCAGCAATCATATTTATTTTAACAGTAATTGCAAAAATTGTCAATCATCACTGTTTTGACTGTCAGTATTCAGTCTCCTAGTGTCCTTGAATTGCATTTTCCTCCTGCCTGCCAGCCTGTGGCCAGGCCCAACTATCCAATTAGTGCCAGCAATCATATTTCCTTTTAACAGTATTGCAAAAATTGTCATCATCACTGTTTTGACTGTCAGTATTCAGTCTCCTAGTGTCCTTGAGATTGCATTTACCTCCTGCCTGCCAGCCTGTGTGCCAGGCCGACTTGCCAACCTAGTTACACCAATCTTATTTGTTGTCACAGTATTGTTAATAATTAAAAATTATAACATTTTTGGATTGTTATTCGTAATCCTCAGTTTGCTATGCCATTGAATTGCATTTACCTCCTGCCTTGCCAGCCTGTGTGCCAGGCCGACTTTGCCAACTAGTTACACCAATTCTTATTTGTTGTCACAGTATTGTTAATAATTAAAATTAAAACATTTTGGATTGTTTATTCGTAATCCTCAGTTTGGCTAGTGCCATTGTAATTGCACTTTCTCCTGCCTGCCAGCCTGTGTGCCAGGCCGACTTGGCCAACTATTTACACCAATCATATTTGGTTGTCACAGTATTGTTAATAATAAAAATAAAAAAAAAATTTTGATTGTTGTTCTGAATCCTCAGTTTGCTCATGCCATTAAATTGCACTTTCCTCCTGCCTGCCAGCCTGTGTGCCAGGCCGTCTTGCCAACTATTTAGCACCAATCAAAATTGTTGTCACAGTATGTTACTAATTAAAATTTAAAATTTTTGATTGTTGTTCTGAATCCTCAGTTTGCTCGTGCCATTGAATTGCACTTTCCTCCTGCCTGCCAGCCTGTGTGCCAGGCACCAACTATCCAATGAGTGCCAGCAATCATATTCTTTTAACAGTATTGCAAAATTGTCAATCATCACTGTTTTGACTGTCAATCTGCAGTCCTAACTAGTGCCCTTGAATTGCATTTTCCTCCTGCCTGCCTGTGTGCCAGGCCCAACTAGCCAATTAGTCCCACCAATCATATTTCTTGTAACAGGATTGAAATTTTTATTATCATAACTGTTTTGACTGTGATTCTTCAGTCTCCTAGTGCCATTAAATTGCAGTTTCCTTTTTCCAGCGTGTGTGCCAGACAGGGCCCATTTGCCCAACTATTGCCAACAATCATATTTGTTGTCACAGTACTTTTAATATTTTAAAAAATTAACAATTTGTGATTTTTAAAACATCTGTTTTTTTTGTTGTTGTCAGTCTTCACAGCGTATACTGTGCCCACTTGCACAGTGCCACCACTCATATAATTGGTGTAATAGTATTGTTAGTGTCCATTTAAAAAAAATGACAGGCAGAGGCAGGCACCCCGCAGGGTTCCGTGGTCGTGGTAATGTGCTGTGATTCCTTTAGATCCTACAAATATGCACAATGTTCAGACGCCGGGGTGCCAGGGGGGACGCGAAAAGTTCTGAGGAGGACCTAGTTGAATGGCTAACACAGGACACCCAATCTTCTTTAACTTCCGCTGCTAGTTCCTCCTAACCTTGACGCAACATCTAGCGTCCAGCTGTGCTTTGGGCATGGTCTCAAGTGACCAGTGCCACTCGCCCGCCTGTCGCCACCACCAACACTAGCACCACAGCCGCTTCACTGATCTGTCACAGGAGTTATTGACACATCATTTGGAAGAAATTAGTGATGCGCAACCATCATTGACAGAGGATGTAGATAATAGTGATCAGTCTCAGTCAGGCAGCATTACCGACATGGAGGTACGGTGTGATGATGATGATGTTGTACCCGCTGCTGCTTCCTTTCTGATGTGGTCAGATACAAGTGAAGCGGTTGATGATGATGTGTCGGTGAATGTCACGTGGGTGCCTGCTAGAAGAGAAGAAGAAGAGGGGGAAAGTTCAGATGGGGAGACAGAGAGGGAGGAGGAGGAGACGATTTGGAAGCATGGGGAGGGTCGTCCTCAAGGAGCTAGTGGCACAGTCAGACAGCATGCATCGGCACCCGGGGTCAGCCAGACAGCACGCCAACGCCCATCAACGCATGCTGTTGTCACCACCAGAATGCCGTCATCGCAGAGCTCAGCAGTGTGGCATTTTTTTGTGTGTCTGCCTCTGACAACAGCGATGCCATTTGCAACCTGTGCCAAAAGAAACTGAGTTGTGGAAGTCCAACACCCACCTAGGTACAACTGCTTGCGAAGGCACATGGTCTCCCATCACAAACGCCTATGGGAAGAACACATGAGTAGAAGCAGCACACAAAGTGAAAGCCGCCCTCCTCCTCCTGCTCCAGCATCTTCAGCCACGTCAACCAGTGCTGTCCTCCTTGCCCCCTCTCAACCATCCTCCACTGAGTCTCTCTTACGTAGCAGTTCCTGGTCATCTGCCCACAGTCAGCTGTCTGTCAAGGACATGTTTGAGTGTAAGAAGCCAATTTCTCAAAGTCACCCCCTTGCCCGGCGTCTGACAGGCTGGCTTGTCTGAACTCTTAGCCCACCAGCTTTTACCATACAAGCTGGTGGAGTCTGATGCTTTCAAAAAATTTGTATCTATTGGGACCCCACAGTGGAAGGTACCTGGCAGAAATTTCTTTTCACAAAAGGCAATCCCAAACCTGTACTCTGTTGTTCGAAAAGGAAGTTATGGCATGTCTGGCACACAGCGTTGGGGCAAGGGTCCATATGACCACAGATAGCTGGTCTGCAAAGCATGGTCAGGGCAGGTATATCACCTACACTGTGCATTGGGTAAACCTGCTGATGTCTGACAAGCATGGAATGCGTGGGCTCTGCAGAAGAGTTGGTGACACCGCCACAACTTGCAGGCAGGCCTGCCTGCTACCTCCTCTACTCCTCCTACTCCATCCTCTTCCATAACCTCTTCCTCGGCTGAATCCTCTTCAACTTCTGCGTCTTGCTCCACATCTATAGCACCCCCCCCCCAGCTCCCCAGGGTACTATGCTACATCCTGGGTACGGCAAGTGTCAAGCCGTCTTGGGGTTGACTTGCCTGAAAGCGGAGAGAGTCACACCGCACCAGCACTCCTAACCGCCCTGAACGCACAGGTGGATCAGTGGCTGACTCTGCACCAACTGGAGATTGGCAAGGTTGTTTCTGACAATGGAAGTAATTTGGTGGCGGCATTGAAATTGGGCAAGTTGACACATGTGCCGTGCATGGCACATGTGGGTAATCTAATTGTACAACGATTTGTCCATAAGTACCCAGGCTTACAGGACGTCCTGAAGCAGGCCAGGAGGGTGTGTGGCCATTCAGGCGTTCCTACACGGCCATGGCGCACTTGTCCGATATCCAGCGTCGAAACAACATGCCAGTGGAGGTGATTGATTAGCGACAGCCCGACACGGTGGAATTCAACACTCCTAATATTTGACCGCCTGCTCCAACAAGAAAAAGCTGTTAATAAGTATTTGTATGACTGGGGTGCTAGGACAGCCTCTGGGGAGCTGGGGATATTTTTGCCAAATTACTGGACGCTCATGCGCAATGCCTGTAGGCTCATGCTCCTTTTGAGGAGGTGACAAACCTTGTCAGTCGCACCGAAGGCACCATCAGCGACATCATACCATTTGTTTTCTTCCTGGAGCGTGCCCTGCGAAGAGTGCTGGATCAGGCAGTAGATGAGCGTGAAGAGGAAGAGTTGTGGTGTCCATCACCCCCAAACCAGCCTTATCAGCATCGCTTGCTGGACCTGCGGCAACGCAGGAAGAGGATTGTGAGGAAGAGGAGTCAGAGGAGGAATGTGGCTTTGAGGAGGAGGAAGACAGAGCACAACAGGCATCCCAGGGTGCTTGTTGTTGTCACCTCTCTGGTACCCGTGGTGTTGTACATGGCTGGGGGGAAGAAGATACCCTCAGTGAGATCAGTGAGGACAAGGAACAGGGACATGATTAGCTCGGCATCCAACCTTGTTCAAATGGGTTCTTTCATGCTGTCGTGCCTGTTGAGGGACCCTCGTATAAAAAAGCTGAAGGAGAACGACCTGTACTGGGGTGTCCACGCTCCTCGACCCCCCGGTATAAGCATTAAGTGCCTGAAATGTTACCAAATTCCCGCAAGTCAGAAAGGATGGAGCATTTTAAGAATAAATTAAAAACATGCTTTACACAGCGTATAAGGGTGATGTCACAGCACCACGGGAATGTAACAGGGGAAGAGATTAAATTAATCCTCCTCCCACGAACACGGCGGCAAGGACAGGACGCTTTCCTGATGTCTTGTTGATGGAGGACATGCGTACCTTTTTAACTCCCATGCATCCCCAGAGCCTTTCGGGATCCAGCCTCAGAGAAAGACTCAACCGACAGGTAGCAGGCTACCTAGCTTTAACTGCGGATCTCGACACTCTCAGGAGTGATGGACCCCTTGACTACTGGGTGTGCAGGCTTGACTTGTGGCCTGAGCTATCCCAATTTGCAATGGAACTTCTGGCCTGCCCCACTTCAAGTGTCCTGTCCGAAAGGACTTTCAGTGCAGCAGGAGGTTTTGTCACTGAGAAGAGAAGTCGCCTAGGTCAAAAAAGCCTTGACTATCTCACTTTTATAAAAATGAATGAGGGAGTGGATCCCGAAGGGACTGACATTGGGCGATACATTTGATTAAAAAAAGGGCCTGATGATGAGATGAGCTGGCTTGGGCTACAACTGGTACACAGGCTGGCCTTTTTTTTTGTTTTGTTATAAAGCCGGATGACTTGCTTGACTTATCCGCCAACAACTAGTGTTCAAACAACAAGCTTTTAGGCACTTTTTAATGTTTTACAAACATCAATTTTTCTGGCCGCTGGCTTCAGCAGTTGCTACAACAATACCGAAATTTTTCAGTCATTTGTACATTCCTAATTTTTCTGGCCTCTGATGCTGCTCTATGGGTACAAAACTTAAATAAAAAAATAAGGCACATAACAGTGATTAAACTGTTACGAATAGTACAACTTAGCACACCACTCATATCGCGCAGTGCCCCAAATTTGAAGGAGGATTGACCAAGCATCTTTATCCGTCTCTTGGTTGCTCTAAATTATCTCTGTGTTCCATCTATGCCATACCTGTACTCTATTGTGCAAAAGGGTGGCATATGTGGTGTTTCATGCTGTTGTGCCTGTTGCGGGTCGTGGCCCATGGTATAAAAAGGCTGAAGGAGAACGACCTGTAATGGGGTGCCCCAGCAAATTTTTAGAAAAATGTTCCCGGTTCCTCTCAATTATCTCCGGGTTTCTAAAATGGATGCCATAACTGTACTCGCTTGTGAAAAAGGATGGCATATGTGGTGTTTCCTGCAGTTGTTTCTGTTGAGGGTGCTGGACCCTCTTATAAAAATGCTGAAGGAGAACGACCTGGAGTGGGTGTCCAAGCATGTTTTTTTGGGCAATTTCACGTTTCCAAACAATTATTACAAATCTCTGGGTTTCTAAAATCAATGCCGTACCAGTACTCTATTGTTCAAAAGGATGCCATATGTCCTCTTTACTGCTGTTGGTTTCATATGCAGGTCCTGGACTCTCTTATAAAAAGGCTGAAGTAGAAAGAAGTGTCCTGGGTGTCCAATCATTTTTTTGGTTCAATTTCCCGGTTGCAACAAATTATCTCCGGGTTTCTAAAATCAATGCTTTACCTGTACTCTATTGTTCAAAAGGATGCCATATGTCCTCTTTTCTGCTGGTGTTTCTGTTGAGGGTCCTGGACCCTGTTTATAAAAAGGCTGAATGAGAAAGAAGTGTACTGTGTATCCATCCAATCCTTTTTTTGATTCAAATTACAGGTTGCAAAAAATGATCTCCCGGTTTCTAAAATCAATGCTTTACCTGTACTCTATTGTTCAAAAGGATGCCATATGTCCTCTTTCATGCTGGTGTTTTGTTTGAGGGTCCTGGACCCTCTTATAAAAAGGCCTAAGGAGAAAGAAGTGTACTGTGTGTCCAACTGTCCAATCAATGTTTTTTCTATTTCCCAGTTGCAAAAATGTATCTCTGGGTTTTCTAAATTCAATGCTTTACCTGTACTCTATTGTTCAAAAGGATGCCATTTGTTCTCTTTCCTGCTGGTGTTTTGTTTGAGGGTCCTGGACCCTCTTATAAAAAGGCCTAAGGAGAAAGAAGTGTACTGGGTGTCCACTCAATGTTATTTTCTATTTCCCCATTTGCCCAAAATTATCTCTGGGTTGTAAAAATCAATGCTGTACCTGTACTCTATTGTTCAAAAGGATGCCATATGTTCTCTTTCCTGCTGGTGTTTTTTTTTTTGAGGGGTCCTGGACCCTCTTATAAAAAGGCCTAAGGAGAAAGAAGTGTACTGGGTGTCCACTCAATGTTTTTTTCTATTTCCCATTTGCCCCAAAATTATCTCTGGGTTCTAAAATCAATGCTGTACCTGTACTCTATTGTTCAAAAGGATGCCATATGTCCCTCTTTCCTGCTGGTGTTTTGTGTTGAGGGTCCTGGACCCTCTTATAAAAAGGCCTAAGGAGAAAGAAGTGTACTGGGTGTCCATCGAATCATTTTTTTTATTCAAATTCCCAGGTTGCAACAAATTATCTCTGGGTTTCTAAAATCAATGCCTTTCCTGTAATCTATTTTTCAAAAAGATGCCATATGTCCTCTTTCCTGCTGCTGTTTTTGTTGAGGGTCCTGTAGCCTCTTATAAAAAGGCCGAAGGATAAAGAAGTGTAAAAGGCCTAAGGATAAAGAAGTGTACTGGGTGTCTAATCAATGTTTTTTTAGATTTCCCGGTTGGCAACAAATTATCTCTGGGTTTCTAAAATCAATGCCTTTCCTGTAATCTAATTTTCAAAAGGAAGCCATATGTCTTCTTTCCTGCTGCTGGTTTTGTTGAGGGTCCTGGAGCCTCTGCTAAAAAGGCCTAAGGATAAATAAGTGTACTGGGTGTCTAATCAATGTTTTTTAGATTTCCCGGTTGCAACAAATTATCTCTGTGTTTCTAAAATCAATGCGTTTACTGTAATCTATTTTTCAAAAGGATGCCATATGTCCTTTTTCCTGCTGCTGGTTTTATTGAGGGTCCTGGAGCCTCTGCTAAAAAAGGCCGAAGGATAAAGAAATGTTCTGGGGTGTCCAATCAATGTTTTTTTTCTATTTCCATTTAAACAAATTATCTCCGGGTTTCTAATATCAATGCCTTTTCCTGTAATCTATTGTTCAAAAGGATGCCATATGTCCTCTTTCCTGCTGTTGTTTTTGTTGAGGGTCCGGAACACTCTTCTAAAAAGGCCGAAGGAGAACGACCTGTACTGTACTGGGTGTCCAATCATGTTTTTGTTTTCAATTTCACGGTTCATAATAAATATCACCGGTGTAACTAAAATCAATGCCATACCTGTACTCTATTGTTCAAAAGGATGGCATATGTGGTGTTTCATTCTGTTGTGGCTGTTGAGGGTCGTGGCCGTGGGACAGCGTATAAAACGGCTGAAGGAGAACGACCTGTACTGCCTTGCTGCTCCTTTTAGGCAGGCAAGCTCTTTGCATACATGCCCACAGACTCTGTAACGCATGCCTCTTTTAGGGAGAGGTGCAGCCATAATACAGGGTCAGAACTTCTGCCTGCAACTGTTATACTCGATTTTGCGAAAGGAAGTAACCTTACCATGGTTCCCTGCACGCAAGTATTGTTGTTATATTTTGGTGAGGGTAATCATGATGGCCATGTAGACCACCCCCGAGAGGCATGGAAGTAAGGGATGAGATGAAAGTGCTAAGAATAGTACAACTTGAAAACAAAGAGTTAGCCATGGGTGTTAGTGCAAGACCACTTGGCTTTTTTGGACTTTAGGTGCGGCTAAGTCATGCAGGCCATATAGAGCTGCCACCATTCGGTGTTGTATCAGCTATTAAACTAATAAGAACAGAAACTACCAAAATACAGCCAATGAAGGGCCTTATGAAGACTGAGCCAAGGTTGGATTGTAGTATTTGGTTTGGCTAAACATGATGGCCATGTAGAGCACCACCAAGAGTCCTGGAAGTAACAGGGATGAGATGAAAGTTCTAAGAATAGTACTACTTGAAACAACAGAGTTAGCCATGGGTGTTAATCCAAGACCGCTTGGCTTTTTTTTGGTTTGGGTGCGGCTAATCAATGCAGGCCATATAGAGCTGCCACCATTCGGTGTTGTATCAGCTATTAAAATTATAAGAACAGAACTACCAAAATACAGCCAATGAAGGGCCTATGAAGACTGAGCAAAGGTTGGATTGTAGATTTTGTTAGGCTAATCATGATGGCCATGTAGACCACCACCAAGAGGCCTGAAAGTAACAGGGATGAAAGTGCTAAGAATAGTACTAATTGAAACAACCGAGTTAGCCATGGGTGTTAGTCTAAGGACCGCTTGGCTTTTTTTGGGTTTGGGTATGGCTAATCATGAAGGCCAGATAGACCTGCCACCATTCGATGTTGTAACAGGTATTAAACTGCTAAGAACAGTACTACTTACACAACCTAGTTACCATGGGTCCCAGAGCATATGTTTTGTTATTATATTTTGTAAGGGTAATCATGCCATATAGACCTCCCCCAATAGGGTGAGTAACAGGTATTGAAATGCTAAGAACAGTACTACTTAACACAACCTTACCATGGGTCCCAGAGCATATGTCTTATTATTATATTTTGTTCAGTTAATCATGCAGGCCATATAGACCTCCCCCGATAGGGTGAGTAACAGGTATTAAAATGCTAAGAAGAGTACTACTTTACACAACCTAGTTACCATGGGTGCCAGACCGCATGTCTTATTATTCTATTTTGTAAGAGTAATCATGCAGGCCATATAGACCTCCCCAGATAGGGTGAGTAACAGGTATTAAAATGCTAAGAACAGTACTATTTAACACAAGCTAGTTACCATGGGTCCCACACCACGTGTCTTGTTGTTATACTTTGTCAGGGTAATCATGCAGGCCATATAGACCTCCCCCAAAAGGGTGTAACAGGTATTAAAATGCTAAGAACAGTACTACTTAACACAACCTAGTTACCATGGGTCCCAGACCGCATGTTTTGTTATTATATTTTGTAAGGGTAATCATGCAGGCCATATAGACCTCCCCTAACAGGTATTAAAATGCAAAGGAAATTACGACTTAACACAAACTAGTTACCATGGGTTCCAGACCGCATGTTTTGTTATTATATTTTATAAGGGTAATCATGCAGGCCGTATAGACCTCACATGATAGGGTGAGTAACAGGTATTAAAATGCTAAGAACAGTACTACTTAACACAACCTAGTTACCATGGGTCCCAGACCGCATGTTTTGTTATTATATTTTGTAAGGGTAATCATGCAGGCCATATAGACCTCCCCTAACAGGTATTAAAATGCAAAGGAAATTACGACTTAACACAAACTAGTTACCATGGGGTTCCAGACCGCATGTTTGTTATTATATTTTATAAGGGTAATCATGCAGGCCATATAGACCTCCACCGATAGGGTGAGTATGAGTAACAGCTATTAAAATGCTAAGGACATTACTAATTAACACAACATAGTTACCATGGGTCACAGACCCAGAGCAGATGTCCTTATTATTATATTTTGTATGGGTAATCATCCAGGCCGTATAGACCTCACCAAATAGGGGGAGTTACAGAGATTAAAGTGCTAAGAATGGTACTACTTAAAACACAACCTAGTTAAAATGGGTCCCAGACCGCATGTCTTATTATTATATTTTTTCAGGGTAATCAGGCAGGCCATATAGACCTCCCCCGATAGGGGGGGGTAACAGGGATTAAAGTGCTAAGAAAAGTACTAATTAACACAAGCTAGTTACCATGGGTCCAACACCGTGTGTCCTTGTTGTTATACGTTGTCAGGGTAATCATGCAGGCCATATAGACCTCCCTTGATAGGGGGAGTAACAGGGATTACAGTTCTAAAAATAGTACTACTTAAACACAACCTAATTACCATGGTTTCCCAGACCAGATTTTTCTTGTTATACTTTGTCAGGTTAATCATGCAGGCCATATAGAGCTCCAACAAAATGTGGGGGGGGGGGTAAGAGGGATTCAAGTGATAAAAAAAGTTTGACTTAACACAACAAAATTACCATGGGGTCCGCAGACCGCGTGTCTTGTTGTTATACTTTGGTCAGGGTAATCATAACCGCCATATAGACCTCCACCAATAGGGGGGAGTTACAGGCTAAAGTGCGAAAGAATAGTACTACTTAACACAACCTAGTTGGGTCCAAGACCGCATGTTTAATTATTAGACTTTTATCAGGGTAATTATATATCTAAAAAATCTATTTCTCTTCTATCGATTCTATCTAACTATCAATCTATGTATATCTATCTATCCTATCTATTGATCTATCTTCTGTCCGGACTGTTTTGAGACAGCCACTTGTGTTTCTGACAATTTGAAGTAGGAGGACAGAACAATCATCTTCTTCCATCTCCCGGGTTCCAAAAATGAAGACCATATAGACCTCATCCGATAGGGGGAGTAACAGGTTGTAGTAAAATGTTAAAAATAGTACTACTTAACACACCACGGGTCACAGACCACATGTCTTATTGTTATACTCTGTCAGGGAAATTATATATATTTCAAATCGATTTATTTATATATCAAATCGATCGAACTATCAAACGTATCGATCAAATGTAGATTGCATCTATTGATCGATGGTAATTCGTATCTATAAAATGTATAGTACATATTTTGGGTGATGTCATTCATATCTATAAAATGTATATTGCATCTTTGATTCGATGTAATTCGTAGTCTATCAAAATGTATATTGCATCTATTGATCGATGTAAATTTGTATCTATCAAATGTATATTGCATCTATTGAGCTATGTACAGTGTATCGATCATATGTATATTGCATCGATTGAGCTAGTGCATCTATGTATATATCTATCAATATCTATCTATCTCGTGGTTCTGCAAGTGACTGTTTGCGTTGATTGCGGTGCGTTACACTTGGAGTTTGCTCTGTCACTGTGATGCGGCCGTAACCCTACACTACCTGATAGATACGACATCATAACTGATGTTTTTAAAGCACGTTATTGCAAACAATTTGGGAATTTAGTGATTTAGGCCCTTATGGGTAAAAGCAGACTCTGCATAAACTATGTATTTTTCCATGGGAGTTTTGCCAGGGATCCCCCTCCAGCATGCCACAGTCCAGGTGGTTAGTCCCCTTGAAACAACTTTTCCATCACTATTGTGGCCAGGAAAGAGTCCTTGTAGGTTTTTTAAGTTTGGCGACATCACTATTAGTCACTGTACGTTTGTGACACACAGATAATATCCCGGCACACAACTGATATAACGATACTGGGTTAGACATTAAATAGTGAGTGATGTGAAGTTATTTTTATGTGGTTTATTGCATTATTAGTCACATTACGGTCTGTGACACACAGATAATATCCCAGGCACACAGCTGATATAACAATTACTATTAGACATTAAATAGTGAGTGATGTATTTCTATGTGTTTATTTGCATTATTAAGTCACTGTACGTCTGTGAAACACAGATAATATCCCAGCACACAGCTAATATAACAATACTATTAGACATTAAATAGGTCAGTCGGTGAAGTTATTTCTATGTGTTTAGTGCATTATTAGGTCACTGTAACGTTTGTGACAGCACAGATAATATCCCGGCACAAAGCTGATAGAACAATACTATTAGACATTATATAGTGAGTGAGTGAAGTTATTTCTATGTGTTTATTGCATTATTAGTCACTGTACGTCTGTGACACACAGATAATATCCCGGCACACAGCTGATATAATAATACTATTAGACATTAAATAGTGAGTGAGTGAAGTTATTTCTATGTGTTTATTGCATTATTAGTCACTGTACGTCTGTGACACACAGATAATATCCCAGCACACAGCTGATATAACAATACTATTAGAGCATTAAATAGTGAGTGAGTGAAGTTATTTCTATGTTTTTTATTGCATTATTAGTCACTGTACGTTTGTGACACACAGATTATATCCCGGCACACAGCTGATATAACAATACTATTAGACATTAAATAGTGAGTCAGTGAAGTTATTTCTATGTGTTTATTGCTTTATTACTCACTGACGTCTGTGACACACAGATAATATCCCGGCACACAGCTGATATAACAATACTATTAGACATTAAATAGTGAGTCAGTGACATTATTTCTATGTGTTTATTGCATTATTAGTCATTCTGTACGTCTGTGACACACAGAGATAATATCCCGGCACACAGCTGATATACAATACTATTAGACAATAAATAGTGAGTCAGTGAAGTTACCTTTTTGTGTTTATTGCATTATTAGTCACTGTACGTCTGTGACACACAGATAATATCCCGGCACACAGCTGATATAACAATACTATTAGACATTAAATAGTGAGTAAGTGGAAGTTACCTCTATGTGTTTTATTACATTATTAGTCACTGTACGTTTGTGGACACACAGATAATATCCAGCACACAGCTGATATAACAATACTATTAGGACATTAAACAGTGAGTGAGTGAAGTTATCTCTATGTGTTTATTGCATTATTAGTCACTGTACGTCTGTGACACACAGATAATATCCCGGCACACAGCTGATATAACAATACTATCAGACATTAAATAGTGAGTAAGTGAAGTTACCTGTGTTTATTGCATTATTATTCACTGTACGTCTGTGACACACAGATAATATCCCAGCACACAGCTGATATAACAATACTATTAGACATTAAATAGTGAGTAAGTGAAGTTATTTCTATGTGTTTATTGCATTATTATTCAATGTACGTTTGTGACACACAGATAATATCCCGGCACACAGCTGATATAACGATACTGTTAGACATACAAAATACTAACATATAATATTTCATTAGCATATATTAAAACTTACTGACTTATATTTGCAGAAAAGCTAAGCATCCAAACGTTTTATATTTGATAATTATTATCCGGCAATGACGTCACCATTTCCCGCCCACCATTTTCGGCATTTTGTGTAGAACACCAGTAACCAATAAATTGCTATCTTATGCATATATAATCCTTGCTAATAAGCATGCGCATAAATTTGTCTAAATCGCGCATGCGCATTTTTAATGACTGAAGATGGTGACATTTCATGCGACGCTGCGCTAACTCGCGCATGCGCAATACTTCCAAAAGACGCCATCTTTCAACTGCAGTTGTCAGCACGGATTGGGAATCCATAACGGCTGACATAGAAGTAGGTTTGGAAATAATAAATATTTAAAATATAAATAAATATTTTCTAAAGGGTACATATTTAATATAATAAATATATATTAGGAACCCATTGATTTATATGTATACTACAATGTAATTGTAATTTCATTTATGACTACAGTGTCCCTTTAAGTAGGATTTAAGTAACAGAAAATGTCTGTGTATAAAGTCTTGCTGGTGATTAATAATCTGGGTTGGTGTAGGTCGGGGGTTAATTTGATATTGTTTTATGTACAGTTAAAGGGACAGTAAAGTAAATATTAAACTTAAATAGATTGGATAGAACATGACATTTCAAACAACTTTCTAATTTACTTATATTATCAATTGCGCTTAGTTCTCTTGGTATCATTTGTTAAAGAGTACTCCTAAGTTTACTCATTATATATATATTAATATTTATATATATATATATATATTATATATATATATATATATATATAAGCATATACAGTATATTTACACTGTGTATATATATATATAAAAGCATATACATGTGTATTTAAACTGTGTATATATATATTTATATATATATATATTATAATATATTATAATATATATATATATATAAAAGTATACAGCATATTTACACTGTATATATATATATATATATATATATATAAAAGCATATACATGTGTATTTACACTGTGTATGTGTATATATATATATATATATATATATATATATATATATATATATATATATATATGAAAAAGCATATACATATGTATTTACATGTGTATATATATAAAAAGCATATACATGTGTATTTACACTGTATAATATATATATATATATATATATATATATATATATATATATATATTAAAAAGCATATACAGGTAGCCCTCAGTTTACGCCAGGGTTAGGTTCCAGAAGGAATGGTTGTAAATCGAAACCGTTGTAAATTGAAACCCAGTTTATAATGTAAGTCAATGGGAAGTGAGGGAGATAGGTTCCAGGCCCCTCTCAAAATTGTCATAAGTAACACCTAATACATTATTTTTAAAGCTTTGAAATGAAGACTTTAAATGCTAAACAGCATTATAAACCTTATAAAATAATCACACAACACAAAATATATAATTAAACTAAGTTAAATGAACAAAAACATTTGCTAAACAGCATTATAAACCTAATACAATAATCACACAACACAGACTTCACTTGCATTTTTCTGCAAACAGTTCATTCTATGCATTCCAATCTGGACTGATTTATAGACAGGAAGATCTTGTTCCTTTGATATCTGCTTGATAGCTCAGGTCTGGTTAAACTGATTAATTTCAGCTTGCTTGGCTTTGCTACAACACAAGCGGACAGCTCCACCTACTGGCTATTTTAATAAATGCACTGCTTCTCAATGCTTTTCAATAGCAGTCACATGACTGGAAAAAAGGTTGTTATTCTGAAACAGTGTAAATTGAACCGTTGTAAAACGAGGGCCACCTGTACAGTACATTTACACTGTGTATATATATATATATATATATATATATATATATATATATATATAAAAGCATATACATATGTATTTACACTGTGTATACATATATATATATATATATATAAAAGCATATACATATGTATTTACACTGTGTATACATATATATATATAAAAGCATATACAGTATATTTACAGGGAAGAGAAAGTTCCCATAGACCACAATGTAAAGGCACTTTTCAGTGCTGTCATTTTTAACACTGCACAGCCGGTAACTTTAGCCCCCAAAAACTGCAGTTATTTTGTTTTTGTTTTTAATAAATGCTATTTTTTTATTAACGAAAAGTAACAATTACATTTAGGGGCATTTGCAGGACATTTAGAAAATTAACCAGAGATCTTTTCTCTTGTTAATTTTATAAGCGCTAATTGCTACCATGAGCTCATGGTAGAAAAAATCAGCCACTTGTAATGGCTGATAACTTATTGCGCACCCACAAATGGGCAGATTTTTAGGTGTGCGATAAATTAGCGCTCCACTTGTAATCTAGCCCATTGTGTCTCATGAAATAAAATCAGTTTCCCCTCAGTAATTCCTCTGGTATATAACATGTACAATGCTTAGCATCTATTGCTATAAGAAAAGGTTTATCCACATGATGTGCACATTAAATATATCTAGTCCAAGAAGCAGCCACACCATATAAATAATCCTTTATTAGGTTAGTACAAAAGCATAAAAATGCAACGTTTCGAACCACACAGGTTCTTAATCATGCATATACAGAGGTCTACTGAGCTCAGCCTTATATTCTATCAAAAACTCCTCCCCCATGACATCATCAAGGTAACACAGGTGAATGCTAATTAATGTTAAATTGCCTGCACCAATAGCAGCAATATAGACATGTGTTAAGTACAAACAGTAATCTTATACCAGACATTTCTTGTATTACTGAATCATTTCATACATTTTATAGAAACTCAATTTTCAAACCATAAACTATATCGAACAACAACAGCAGGAGCTGCCAGACAGGAGACCAGATCCAGGCGCCACCAGTACCATAAGAAGAACTAGTGGTAAATATTTCCAAACATGGCCTGTCTAATGAAGAGACTAATGTGCTAGTAAAGGGACTATCCTTTTGCCTAGAGACAGATTGCAACAGGAACTTTTAAATTCTTCAGAACTCAAACTAAAATCATTTTTTTCCAACAGGATGAATGTTTCTAATAGTGTTTATAAGAGTGGATGTGGGTGCTGTGGCTTCTAACATTACTAATAATCTGTCTATAAAGAAAGTGGGCTTAAGAAACAAAAGTGATTTTGTTCCTGTTCAATACGATCTAGCATTGATGTATTCTAGTGTTTCATGACATTGAAAATTTGCGTAAAAATAAAAATAAGCAGAACAAAAAAGTAAGAATTTTACCACATATGTAATAAATTGGCTATTAAATCATTGCATAATAATAATAACATCCTTCTCAAAGAGGCTGACAAGGGTGGAGCCATTGTGATCTTGGACAAGGATTACTATGTTAAAGAAATTGAGCTACAATTAGCCAATAGAGAGGTATATTTACCTATCAATAATAACCCATTGCCCAAGATACAATGTGAGATAGATGTATGCATTTCTCAAGCTGTAAAGAGAGATCTTATTACTAATGAAACGGCTAAATTTCTTACTGTTACTCACTCCAGAATCCAATTTTTACACCTTGCCGAAGGTGCACAAAAATGCAAAAGAGCCACCTGGGAGACCTATTGTCTCGGGGATGGGGTCTATTTTTTCCAACATTGCCATTTACCTGGATAAAATTTTAAGACCATTTGTTGAAAAATCAAATTCTTTTGTTAAAGACACTAATGATTTTCTAGGTAAATTGCAAATGTTGGATCTACCCTCTGAAAAATATCTAATTTTCAGTTTAGACGTATCAAGTTTGTATACTCCATCCACACACTAGCGGCATGGATGCAATTAAATTTGTGTTGACACAATCAAAGACATATGGTGACAGAAATTGAATTTATTTTGAAACTCTTAAGATCATTCTGTACTGTAATTTTTTCCTGTTCAAGGACCAATATTTTTTGCAATTGCAAGGTACAGCTATGGGTTCCAACGTCGCCCCTACATATGCCAATATATTCATGAATATTTTTGAAGAACATTATGTTTATGAAAATCCATTATTTATTCTATATGGTGCCACCTGGTGGCGTTATATAGATGATATATTTGGCATATGGATGGGCGACGTTGGGACCTATTGGATTTTGTTTCTTCCCTCAATCATGCTACTAAACATATCAAATTCACTATAGAATATAGTGAAGAAAGGATTCATTTTTTAGACACTACTGTGTACAAAACTAAGGCAATTTAAACAGACCTCAATAGGAAGGGAATTGATGCAACAATTTACTACACTATGATAGTGCCCACCCTAGAGCCTTAAAAAACTCACTACCCAGAGTCAACTCCTAAGAGTGAAGAGGATTGTTACTGATAAAAGTATAGTCATCAAAAGATTGGAAGAAATGTCTAATTTGTTTAGAGCCAGAGGATATCCTGATGATCTAATTGAGAAAAAAAAGAATATATTACACAGATGTCTGAAACCTTGCCTAATAAGAAAGAAAAAGCAAACAAAGACAGGATTGTTTTTGTTACTCAATTTAATAGACAAAGTAACAAAATTTCACATATAATTCATAAACATTGGAACATCAAAATACAGTAATCGAGATAGTGGAATTTTCAAAACCCCCCATGATTGCCTTTGGAGGCCTAAAAATATTAGGGACCAATTGATTAAATCTGATTTGGGCCCCAAAAAAGAAGCAGACAGACATTGATAGGTCCCAACAAAAATGATGTTTTCCCTGTTTGGGATGTAGTAATTGTAATAACCTAATAAAAGGTTCTAACTTTTATCATCCCCGTACAGGCAAGAAATTTGCTATCAATGTTTTTTTTTTACATGCAACACAAATTTTGCAATTTATTTCTAAAATGTCCGTGTGCGCGATTTTACGTACGCGAAACGACCAGACGTGTCCGTGATAGAATCACGGATCACAAGTCGAATATTAGAACCTCCTGCACCAAATCACCTGTTGCATGTCATTTTAAAGAGGCAGGACACACAGTGAGCCAATTTAGATATCAGATTATTGAACATGTACCAGTTGATAGACGAGGGCGTGGCAGGGTTAAAAAGCTTAAGCAGAGAGAAGCATTCTGGAGCTATCATTTAGAGACCAGAATGCCACAAGGAATGAACATAGATTGGGATCTCTCAGTTTTTCTATAGATAGCCTTGTAGTGATTTTTGTTTATTTTATTTTATTTATAACCTGTATACTAATGACTCTGGATATATATACTGATACAGTTCATGTTTTGATAATTGAGTTTCTATAAAATGTATGAAATGATTCAGTAATGCAAGAAATGTCTGGTATAAGATTACTGTTTGTACTTAACACATGTTTATATTGCTGCTATTGTGCAGGTAATTCAACATTAATTAGCATTCATCTGTGTTACCTTGATGTCATGGGAGGAGTTTTTTGATAGAATATAAGGCTGAGCTCAGTAGGCTTTTATATATCATGATTAAGAACCTGTGTGGTTCGAAACGTTGCATTTTTATGCTTTTGTACTAACCTAATAAAGGATTATTTATATGGTGCGGCTGCTACTTGGACTTTATATTGTTTTGAGGGTTTGAGTGTGAACCCTGCAGCAAGCACATTCCAGATACTGGTGCTGAACTATCTTGGCTTTTGCACATTAAATATATCTCCAAGATGTCAATCATTTGAGACTGATGTTCTTGTTTATATAATTCTCTAACACTCTATTCATATAAAGACTCCTTTATTCTGTAAATGTAATTATTCTCTCCCTTATGTAAATCAAACGTACAACTCCTAACACTGGCATATTAATAAACAACACTGAGGGTGCTTTGGTGTGAATGGTTGTGTAAACTGGTCAGTATGAGGACAGATATTTATACTCCTGTGTTGTGTTTGGATTTATCACATTTGATATGAGAGAAACTGAGGTGCACATATATAGAGGACAAAGGACAGCAGAAGGACACTTCCAATCTGGGGCTTTTACTGGGATTAGAAAGTATTATTTACAATAGGATCCTTTTTGATGCTTCTATTTAGAGATTTGACCTCTTTAGGATAATTGTAAAAAGGTTTGTACACTGTGTATATTAAGTTTATTTGTGTGTAAATATTTGGTGTTTTGTGATACCGATTTCAATAAAAACCTTTTTTCCATTTCTAAACATGTGAAAGGTTTCTTCCCTTGTGAATCCTTTCATGTTTTCTCAGATTACTCTTATGTGTAAAACATTTTCCACACTCTGTACATGTGAAGGCTTTTCCCTGTGTGAATCCTTTCATGAGTTTTCAGACTACTCTTTTGTGTAAAACATTCCCACACTCTGTACATGTGAAAGGCTTTTCCCCTGTGTGACTCCTTTCATGAGTTTTCAGCTCACCTTTTGTGTAAAACTTTTTCCACACTCTGTACATGTGAAAGGCTTTTCTCCTGTGTGAATCCTTTCATGAGTTTTCAGATCATTTTTTGTGTAAAACTTTTTCCACACTCTGTACATGTGAAAGGCTTTTCTCCTGTGTGAATCATTTCATGAGTTTTCAGATAACTCTTATGTGTAAAACTTTTCCACACTCTCTGTACATGTGAAAGGCTTTTCTCCTGTGTGAATCCTTTCATGAGTTTTCAGATGACTCATTTGTGTAAAACCTTTTCCACACTTGTACATGTGAAAGGCTTTTCTCCTGTGTGACTCCTTTCATGAGTTTTCAGATTACTCATATATGTAAAACTTTTCCACACTCTGTACATGTAAAAAGCATTTTTCCTGTGTGACTCCTTTCATGAGTTTTCAGACTCATATATGTAAAACTTTTTCCACACTCTGTACATGTGAAAGGCTTTTTTCCTGTGTGACTCCTTTCATGCATTTTCAGATTACTATTGTGTAAATCTTTTTCCACACTCTGTACACGTGAAAGGTTTCTCCCCTGTGTGGGTCTTTTCATGAGATATGAGATTTCCCTTGGATGTGAAACATCTCCCACACTCATTACATGTGAAAGGTCTCCCCTGTGTGGGTCTTTTCATGAGATATGAGATTTCCCTTGGATGTGAAACATCTCCCACACTCATTACATGTGAAAGGTTTCTCCCCTGTGTGGGTCTTTTGTGATACATAAGGCTTCCTTTAGATGTGAAACATCTCCACATTCTGTACACGTGTGAGTTTTTACAACTGTGTGAACTGTGTGGTGTTCAAGGAGATGCAAATTACATGTGAATCTTTTCTCACATTCTGTACATTTGAAGGTTTCTTATTTGTATGAATCATTTGGCTAGACTTAAGACTTTCCCCTTCTTTTAAATGTTTTGAAAACTAGTAAATGTGTGTGGTTTATCCTCTGGGATAATCATTTCACTAGATAAGTCATAAATGTTGTCCTCTTGTTTGATGACTAAATTACTCTCTGTAATAATGATTGCTGCCCAGTTCCTGCCAATTCTCCATCTCCTTTAAATATCTGCTGTGATTTCCCCAATGTTTGTGAATAGTCATTAGTGTCTAAGACTTTTGGAGTTTTGGTATCATTCTGATGCTTCCTGTAGTGAAGGATGGGTATGAACTATTCAAGTGATTGTCTACATAAAAAGAAAAGGAATAAAGAAAATAAAAAAGTTTATTCTTAAAATGGAATCTATCGTCTTACACAAATCATATTATTTATTTACACTCCAAAATGGCTTCTGTATTGTGTTTATTTTTAAATTGATTAACCTGTAAATCACAAATTTAAACAAAGAAAGACAAATAATGTAAATATTTCTATATCATAATAAACTAAACCACTGATTACTGATTAAAACAATTTATAGCGCCCATTAAATAAGGTGCAGGTGGATAATGTTCTCAGCCAGGGAAAAAAGTATATCTGTATTCTGGGCAAGATAGGTGGCATCTACCATCCTTATTTAACATTGCACAAGCAAATGCACATACAGCACTGCCGGCTCATGCTCAACCAGTAGTGTGAGAATATGATGTCTTAATCATCACAGACTAATAATTAGAGTGAGATGTTTTGAAAGGCTAAAGGAGCAGTGATCTTATGATACTTCTTAGCTTGCGGTTGCAGTTGTTTCATTTATATAATCAGCCAAAAATGTATTAGTTTAATAAGACTCACTGTGAAATTAAGCACACAAATCAGTGGCAGTTCTGGGGTGGGGAACACTTACTGGTGGAGTTCTGGGTGTTCCACATATGGGAACAAGGTAGGCGTAAGTGTAGTTATGGGTGTTCCATGAGTTTGTCAAGGTATATGTGAAGATTAATATATTTATTTAATATATATTTGGCTGTCAGCACCAAATGATTCATTCATTTATAAGATATTAAATGCTTTGGCTGACCAAAGTTCAATCCTCCCCCACTCAATATGCACAATTACAATGCATCCAAGTGAGGACAAAAGGGAGACATTCGGTCTATTTAAACTTAAACAGTCACTTCAAAGAAAGATAGATTGTCTCAAAAATGCAGTCATCTGTATATTCTATGTATTCCAGAATTTAGATAAGACAGTTACTTTAAAGCGAAATTAGCATTTTGAGATCCCTCAAATGTGTATGCCCAAGATGAGTGATAAACTTATCAGACCCTGTAAATAAACAGACATGACCTAAGTGCATGTAGGATAATATAACACCATGGCTCACTGGATTTTGTTTGAAGCTTGATTGAGCTCAGAGAAAAAAGAAAAAAAAAGTTTTTAGGTGAAGAAAATCTACAAACATGTTCAGAGCATCCAGCTGTCTTCACACAAGTGCTAAATTGTCTCCCTGCTGTGTTTGAATCCACAAAATCTAGACAATGAAAGTTTGGCCCACAGAAACACATGTTACAGTGTAACTATTTGAATGATTTTTTTTAAAATAATAATTGGTATGATTTTGTTTGTTTTATAACATGTCATCTGCTGTGTTTTTATATGAATATAAGGAGTTACTCAAATGAACATATATATATTCAGACACATTAAACATGTAGGCCTGAGAGTTAAGATTTTAGCATATCTTAACCTATATATTTTTTTAAAGCATAAAATGTCTTAGCCTCTGTATTTTTGGAAGCATGGAGATTGATATTTGTGGACCTAAAAAGCAATGGCTAATAGTAACATTTTAGATAAATGCTGCAAAAAGATGTATACATATTTGACAATTTTTCCCTTTGTTTTACAGGAAAACAAGATGTCCTTAGTCATAAAAACAGACATATGTGGATATTTTCTATTTTAACATAGAAAGTAATAAAATAATGATGTTTGGTATCAAACTACACCTTTTCTTTTATGCTAAATGAAATATAGATAATGACAAGAGAGTTTTATTAATGCAAGAGGTTATGATGGTTTAAATAATCATTTTTATAAGGATATTTGGAATATAGCAGTGAGTAATGGTGGACTGTATTTGTTGGTTGTCTGCTGCCCCCTAGGGGATTTGAATGGTATGACAGCCAAATGAATTTTCTATTAGGACACATACAGAGCCAGTGAGGGAGCGTTCCCCAAAATGAACCAATGATGGTACAGAACAAAAAGGTGTGGGGTTATATCACCCCAAGCAGGTCTGCTAAACCTGTGACTGATAAAAATTGGCTGCGTTTGGATACCGTTACTAAAGGCATAATAGCTACCATTTCTTTTCCACATGCAAAAATACTCCTTTTGTATTCTGAGGTGAATTGGACAAACAAAGAAGTTTTTGGAAGCTGAATTATCGATTTGGTCATTTTGGGTGAAGTATACGCGATTGTTAAATATATATATAATATTTAAATCAAAAGGTATTTAGCAATTATAACTAAACTGCAGGAAAGAGATTTAAAAGAATAAATTGTATTTTAACCTTGCATTTCATAGCCTATGTATTTTAAAACTAGTCATTAATGCTAAGTAATTTATCTGTGCAAATATATAAATATATTTTAGAATTTGTCTTAATTGTAAGTAAATAAGGATTTATTTCAGCTTAGATAAATTGGCATTTAAACTTACTGTTTACATCTAGAATATATATATATAACTTCTGGTGTTTCAATTAGAGTGTATATTGTCCTATTGTTTAACTGAGCACTGTTAAAATTGTACCAGTCTGAATGTTATTGGCTTACATCTTGGTCTCAGTGTGATATTTTAATGCAATTCCATTGTGAATAAGGTTAGTTATAAAGTTACAATTTGGTTTGCTTTGTAAAGAGTATTGCAACAGTTTAAACACGGTATAGTTTGACTCATATTCTGGTTCCTACAAATATATTTCATTGTGTCTATAAATATTAACTAATAAAAAAGAACTTATGAATTTACATTCATTTTATTGTTTTGTATATGCATTTTATTTGGGTTTTATTTGAAAGAATAATTATTAAATATATTGTGTTATAACCCAGCCATAACCTAACATGTTGGGTCAAGGCAGGGGAAGGTAGAGTTGCAGGTGATCTGAGAGCCGGTGTTGACACAAATGTTCTTAAAAAGGTGCAGATATAAATATAATAGTTTATATTTATTTAATGAGTGATCTATTCTATTTTCCCAGTAATTAAAGTCAGCATAATATCTATTTAACTCACCTAACACATATGAGTTCATGCTGATAACAGGCTCCAATGTCTGTGCTCAGGAAGAATGTGCCCTTATTCACTCCAGTTACATCAATACCTGATATCTCTCAGTGCTCTGGCCGTGTCTGTAAAAAGTATATTAAATGGTTTAGACAGATAATAATAAATAATGGTTCTGATTAACTGTACGTATGGTATAATTAAAGGCACACATAACAGTTCATGAGATACAGATCAGCTGTTTAGGTTATTACATATGTGCTATTGATTCAGCACAAGCATTTAGTAGTGAGCTCTGTGGGTGTTACAGTTGCACCTTAAATATTTATCTTTCCAGAACTTTACAAGTACAGTATAAGCTCAGGAGTAGACAATCTATTTATGAGTGGGACAAACCACAACCTTACAAATATATTATAATCATTTATTCCATTATTTATATCAAAGAGCAGCACTCACACAAATGTTAAATAAGAGTTGTTTATATGTAATTTAAATCTAATACTACAGTATTGATATTGTACTTTCTACAGATCCTCACTGTCAGACATTTTGTATTTACTAAAAATAAAATGTGTAACAAAACTCACACAAATAGTTATAATAATACCGACCAATATGTAGTACCGACCAATATGTAGTAATATATCCAACGTGAAAAGAGTCTTTAATGGAGACAGTACCACAAATACAAATAGTGATAATAATACAGACCAATATGTAGTACCGACCAATATGTAGTAATATATCCAACGTGAAAAGAGTCTTTAATGGAGACAGTACCACAAATACAAATAGTGATAATAATACAGACCAATATGTAGTACCGACCAATATGTAGTAATATATCCAACGTGAATAGAGTCTTTAATGGAGACAATACCACAAATACAAATAGTCCATACGATGTTCCTCAGAAGGAAGAGAAAGAAACACATCATAGCATAATACTGTGTAATCTTCACTCCCCAGATGGAAGGCAGACCCAGAATACTCACATTAGTTATAGCTACAACAGCAGCCAAGATAATCAGGTTTATTGTGAGACCCCAGGCAGACTGGATACAGACACAGACAAATGCTTAAAGCAAATGTACAATTTATTAATAACAAAAGCTAAAGTTCTTGTAGATCACTAAGGGTAACAGGTACAAACATACACAGATACTATGCGTGTGATAGTCCGTTGTTACAGACCGCATGAAGCTAAACACTGTATCTGTAGTCTTTCTGTACCGGATAGGTACCCTCCTTGTGACCAATTTGTACAATGCTTAAAAGACTCTACATTTTGTATTTGTCATGTGCTCCACCCCCAGTCCTTTAAATTATCTTGGTTATTAGTGAGTTGTCTTAAATCACACTGCAAGGGGGGGGGGGGGGTCGGAGAGACAGGCTCTAAAATGTTAACTTTTAATTTTTTTCTAGGACAGAGATAAGTAAAGGAAGCCTTTGTTTACATAGATTGATAACATAATGAGATATGATCTCTCATCAAGCTCAGCCCATTTAAAATGTTCATAAAGTATATAATAACAAAATCAACAGATGTAAACTAACAATACAATTAGTGATGCACCGAAATTCTGGACCGAACCCGAAAATTCGGGATGCACTTGGCGAAAACCGATACTGAAAATTTCTTTTTTCAAATTTTTTTTTTTTTTTGCATAATTAGACTATTTAATGAAAATCCCACACTTTTATTGAAAGCAACACACTAAAATTGGACAAAAATATCTTAAAACAATAATATGCTACACAATAATTTTACCCAAAAAAAAAAAAAAACAGGCAAAAAATAATAATGCCATTTTCGTCCAAAAAGTTTCTACGACCAAAATATTGGTGCATCCCTACCTAAAACAATATTAAATTTCAATATACTGTATTATTCTTCATTTAATTCTATGTAACAGAATCCGATTTTTTACCAATTATCCAAAAAAAAATAATCCTAGAAAACTCATTATATTGAAAACAGTAAGTCAAGTAATGAACTTAAACAGCAGCTCTAGGCTAGCATCAAATTTGAAACTTGCTACACAAAAATTTTACCAAAAATAACAGGCAAAAAAAATAACGAAATAGCCAAAAATGTCATTTTCGGCCGAAACGTTTCTACGGCTAAAATTTCGGTGCATCCCTAAATACAATGTAATAAAAAGTACTATGAATTTCTAAAGAGCAGTAGATTTATTTCTGACATTTTGTTCTGCACCTGTATCATGTGACAGCGATCAGCCAATAACAGACTCATATCTGTATATAATATAAACTCGTGCACATGCTAAGTAGCAGCTGGTGCCTAATAACCTGTATTTTATAAACATTGTGTACAATTTGTTCTGCACCTGTATCATGTGACAGCGATCAGCCAATAACAGACTCATATCTGTATATAATATAAACTCGTGCACATGCTAAGTAGCAGCTGGCGCCACATAACCTGTATCATGTGACAGCGATCAGCCAATAACAGACTCATATCTGTATATAATATAAACTCGTGCACATGCTAAGTAGCAGCTGGTGTCACATAACCTGTATCATGTGACAGTGATCAGCCAATAACAGACTCATATCTGTACATAATATAAACTCGTGCACATGCTAAGTAGCAGCTGGCGCCACATAACCTGTATCATGTGACAGCGATCAGCCAATAACAGACTCATATCTGTATATAATATAAACTCGTGCACATGCTAAATAGCAGCTGGCGCCACATAACCTGTATCATGTGACAGTGATCAGCCAATAACAGACTCATATCTGTATATAATATAAACTCGTGCACATGCTAAGTAGCAGCTGGCGCCACATAACCTGTATTTTATAAACATTGTGTAAAATTTGATCATGGAAATAAATCTGAAACAGCTATTTTATATAAAAATAAACCTAAAGGTGAAATATCCCATACATTTTATACTCTTTTATACACTGTTATAAAAAGTCATTAGAAACACAATACAAGGAACAGCAAAGTCACAATTAAACTTTCATTATATAAATTTAATAAACTTTCTATTTACTTCTATTATTGAATCTGATTTATTCCTTTGGGGACCTTTGTGACAAAGCATACAATGCACTATAGTGCGCTCACTGCTGATTAGTGGCTGCACATACAAATCTCTTGTCATTGGCTCATCTGATATGTTCAGCTAACTCCCAGTAGTACATTGCTGCTGCTTCAATAAAGGATACCAGAAAAATGAAGCAAATTTCATAATAGAAGTAAATTGGAAACCAAATGTACAGGACACTGTCCCTTTAAGTCTGTGATCATGTGACATAAACAGCAGCAGCTGAAGGTGCAGAATACACTTACTAAGGTCTTTACTAACAACAAGAATCAGTCACAGATCAGTGGGATAAACGTTCTGATGATAAACAGGTGCAGCTAATAGAAATAAGAAATGTATTATAAAATAACCTCATTAGAAATAAAATAATATGCAGATCACAAGACATTTATCATTAGATCAGTAAATGTGATGAGACTGATACAACAGGGCCATAAGCTGAGTGATATTTATTACTGGAGCAAATAGCAGCTTCAAAATCATTTTAAACCCTTAACGACTGTGACGTGCACTGTTAAAGTGACAGTCTACACCAGAATTTATTACCTATTCCCCAGTTTTGCATAACCAACACAGTTATATTAATATACTTTTAACCTCTGTGACTATCTTGTATCTAAACCTCTGCAAACTGCCCCTTTATTTAGTTCTTATGACAGACTTGCAGTCTAGCCAATCAGTGCCTGCTCCCAGATAACTTCACGTGCACAAGCACAGTGTTATCTATATGAAATATGTGAACGAACACCCTCTAGTGGTGAAAAACTGTTAAAATGCATTCTGAAAAGAGGTTCCCTTCAAGGTTTAATAAATTAGCATATTAACCTCCTAGGTTAAGCTTTCAACTAAGAATACCAAGAGAACAAAGCAAAATTGTTGATAAAAGTAAATTGGAAAATTCTTTAAAATGACATGCTCTATCTGAATCATGAAAGTTTATTTTGGCCTAGATTGTCCCTTTAAGGGATTGTCTGTCTGTAATAGAGCGAGTCTTGCTGCACTATTAGACTCTCCTACACTCTTGCTAAAATAGCACAGTTTCACAGCTGGCAGTGAGACCGCACTATTAAACAAACCCCCCCCCATAGAAAGACCAGCGACGACATCAAGAGATTAAATGGAAAATTGTTCATCTCGGCTCTACAGGTAATTATAAACCTATAGGGAAATACATGATTCTGGTTGGCTGATACTTAAGAATCTGTTGCTCATTGGATAACAGGAACAACCCCCACAAATGTATTATTGGACAGACCTCATCAAGCTTAAAAATATGGTTTGGTTCTGCTACAAATTAATTTTACAGAATGTTATAAATCATTATGTATTAAAATAGCCTATTTAAATGAAAGAACTAACCATTAAATTAATTAACACAGCATGAAAAAAAATAGAAGACAAATTAAATAAATGCAGTGGCATTTTATATAAATTCAGTTTCTTATATGAAGAGAAATATTTTATCTTTATCATAACAAAATACAGAACAATATTTTCTCATCATTATATAAAACACAACAGTGTGAGGCTGTTAATAAAGATTTATATCAGATTTTGCACATTACCGTTTAGCAGAAGCTCTGTAAGTATGAAGTCTCTCTGGTTCCTCCTGTGATATCACTGAGTGTTACACAGATATTTATACTAATGTGGGAGTGTCACCTTTCTCTGTGTGACTCACATGAGTACAACTTGTCAGTTGGGAGACAATGAGAGGGTCACACCTGGACTTTTGTTCTCATATAGAGGTCTATTGTCCCCTCTGGTGTCACATGAATACAGAGTCCCCGCCTCCCCCTCAGGGTGTGATTATCATATGGATAAGTAAGGAGGTAACAGTTTATTTAAATGTCTGAGATGTTTCTGTTGTGTTCTAAAATATCTCAGGATACAGCATTATAACATAATTTATGCTTACCTGATAAATTCCTTTCTTCTGTTGTGTGATCAGTCCACGGGTCATCATTACTTCTAGGATATAACTCCTCCCCAAACAGGAAATGCAAGAGGATTCACCCAGCAGAGCTGCATATAGCTCCTCCCCTCTACGTCACTTCCCAGTCATTCGACCAAGAATCAACGAGAAAGGAGAAACCAAGGGGTGAAGTGGTGACTGGAGTATAATTTTAAAAGATATTTACCTGCCTTAAAACAGGGCGGGGCCGTGGACTGATCACACAACAGAAAAAGGAATTTATCAGGTAAGCATAAATTATGTTTTCTTCTGTTATGTGTGATCAGTCCACGGGTCATCAATTACTTCTGGGATACCAAAACCAAAGCAAAAGTACACACGGATGACGGGAGGGATAGGCAGGCTCATTAATACAGAAGGAACCACTGCCTGAAGAACCTTTCTCCCAAAAATAAGCCTCCGAAGAAGCAAAAGTGTCAAATTTGTAAAATTTGGAAAAAGTATGAAGCGAAGAACCAAGTTGCAGCCTTGCAAATCTGTTCAACAGAGGCCATCCATTCTTAAAGGCCCAAGTGGAAGCCACAGCTCTAGTAGAATGAGCTGTATTCTTTCAGGAGGCTGCTGTCCAGCAGTCTCATAGGCTAAACGAATTATGCTACGAAGCCAGAAGGAGAGAGAGGTAGCCGAAGCCTTATGACCTCAGCCTCTGACCAGAGTACACGACAAACAGGGGAAGACGTTTGTCGAAAATCCTTAGTTGCCTGCAAGTAGAACTTGAGGGCACGAACTACATCCAGATTGTGTAGAAGACGTTCCTTCTTTGAAGAAGGATTTGGACACAAGGATGGAACAACAATCTCTTGATTGATAGTCCTGTTAGGTGACTACCATTAGGTAAGAACCCAGGTTTAGTACGCAGAACTACCTTGTCTGAGTGAAAAATCAGATAAGGAGAATCACAATGTAAGGCTGATAACTCAGAGACTCTTCGATGCCGAGGAAATAGCCATTAAAAACAGAACTTTCCAGATAACAATTTTATATCAATGGAATGAAGGGGTTCAAACGGAACACCCTGTAAAACTTTAAGAACTAAGTTTAAACTCCATGGCGGAGCAACAGTTTTTAAACACAGGCTTGATCCTACTAATGCCTGACAAAAGGCCTGACGTCTGGATTTTCTGACAGACGCCTGTGTACAAGATGGACAGAGCTGAGATCTGTCCCTTTAATGAGCTAAGCCGATAAACCCTTTTCTAAACCTTCTTGTAGAAAAGGGACAATATCCTAGGAATCCTAACCTTACTCCAGGAGTAACCTTTGGATTCGCACCAGTATAGGTATTTACGCCATATCTTATGGTAAATTCCTTCTGGTAACAGGCTTCCTAGCCTGTTATCAGGGTATCAATAACCGACTCAGAAAAACCACTTTTGATAAAATCAAGCGTTCAATTTCCAAGCGTCAGCTTCAAGAAGTTAGATTTGATGTTTGAATGGACCCTGTATCAGAAGGTCCTTCTTAGAGGTAGAGACCAAGGCGGACAGGATGACATGTCCACTAGATCTGCATACCAAGTCCTGCGTGGCCATGCAGGCGCTATTAGAATCACTGATGCTCTCTCCTGTTTTGATTTTGGCAATCAATCGAGGAAGCAGCGGGAAGGGTGGAAACACATAAGCCATCCCGAAGTTCCAAGTGCTGTCAAAGCATCTATCAGAACCGCTCCCGGATCCCTGGATCTGGACCCGTAGCGAGGAAGTTTGTCGTTCTGGGCGAGACGCCATGAGATCTATCTCCGGTTTGCCCCACAACGTCGAAGTATTTGGCAAAGACCTCCGGATGAAGTTCCCACGCCCCCGAAGAAAAGTCTGGCGACTCAAGAAATCCGCCTCCCAGTTCTCCACTCCCGGGATGTGGATTGCTGACAGGTGGCAAGAGTGAGACTCTGCCCAGCGAATTATCTTTGATACTTCCATCATTGCTAGGGAGCTTCTTGTCCCTCCTTGATGGTTGATGTAAGCCGTGGGATGTTGTCCGACTGAAACCTGATGAACCCCCGAGTTTTTAACTGGGGCCAAGCCAGAAGGGCATGGAGAACTGCTCTTAATTCCAGAATGTTTAATTGTGCAGAGACTTTCCTCCTGATTCCATTGTCCCTGAGCCTTCAGAGAATTCCAGACAGCGCCCCAACCTAGTAGGCTGGGCGTCTGTTGTTACAATTGTTCCAGTCCGCCTGCTGAATGGCATCCCCCTGGACAGATGTGGCCGAGAAAGCCACCATAGAAGAGAGTTTCTGGTCTCTTGATCCAGATTCAGAGTAGGGGACAAGTCTGAGTAATCCCCTTCCACTGACTCAGTCATGCACAATTGCAGCGGTCTGAGATGTAGACGTGCAAAGGGTACTATGTCCATTGCTGCTACCATTAAGCCGATCACCTCCATGCATTGAGCTACTGACGGAGTTGAATGGAATGAAGGACACGGCATGCATTTAGAAGCTTTGTTAATCTGTTCTTCTGTCAGATAAATCTTCATTTCTACAGAATCTATAAGAGTCCCAAGAATGGAACTCTTGTGAGAGGAAAAAGAGAACTCTTCTTTTCGTTCATCTTTCCATCCATGCGACCTAGAAATGCCAGAACTAACTCTGTATGAGACTTGGCAGTTTGAAAGCTTGAAGCTTGTATCAGAATGTCGTCTAGGTACGGAGCTACCGAAATTCCTCGGCGGTCTTAGTACCTCGCCAAAGGGCAACCCAGAACCTTTGTGAAGATTCTTGGAGCCGTAAGCCAATCCGAATGGAAGAGCTACAAACTGGTAATGCCTGTCTAAGAAGGCAAACCTAGATACCGGTAATGATCTTTGTGAATCGGTATTGAAGGTAAGCTCCTTTAAATCCACTGTGGTCATGTACTGACCCTTTGGATCATGGTAAGATTGTCCGAATAGTTTCCATATTTGAACGATGGAACTCTTAGGAATTTGTTTAGGATCTTTAAATCCAAGATTGGCCTGAAAGTTCCCTCTTTTTTGGGAACCACAAACAGTTTGAGTAAAACCCTTGTCCTTGTTCCGACCGCGGAACCGGATGGTCACTCCCATTAATAACAGATCTTGTACACAGCGTAGAAACGCTTCTTTCTTTATCTGGTTTGTTGACAACCTTGACAGATGAAATCTCCCTCTTGGGGGAGAGAATTTGAAGTCTAGAAGGTATCCCTGAGATATGATCTCTATAGCGCCCAGGGATCCTGAACATCTCTTGCCCAAGCCTGGGCGAAGAGAGAGAGTCTGCCCCCCACTAGATCCGGTCCCGGATCGGGGGCCCTCGGTTCATGCTGTCTTTGGGGCAGCAGCAGGTTTCCTGGCCTGCTTGCCCTTGTTCCAGGACTGGTTTAGGTTTCCAGCCTTGTCTGTAACGAGCAACAGCTCCCTTCCTGTTTTGGTGCAGTGGAAGTTGATGCTGCTCCTGCTTTGAAATCCGAAAGGGACGAAAATTAGACTGACTAGCCTTAGCTTTGGCTTTGTCTTGAGGCAGGGGGCGTGGCCCTTACCTCCTGTAATGTCAGCGATAATTTCTTTCAAACCGGGCCCAAATAAAGTTTGCCCCTTGAAAGGTATATTAAGTAATTTGGACGTAGAAGTTACATCAGCTGACCAGGATTTTAGCCACAGCGCCCTACGTGCCTGAGATGGCGAATCCTGAGTTCTTAGCCGTAAGTTTGGTTAAATGTACTAACGGCCTCCGAAATGAATGAATTAGCTAGTTTAAGGACTTCTAAGCCTGTCCGTAATGTCGTCCAGCGTAGCTGAACTAAGGTTCTCTTCCAGAGACTCAATCCAAAATGCTGCCGCAGCCGTAATCGGCGCGATGCATGCAAGGGGGTTGCAATATAAAACCTTGTTGAACAAACATTTTCTTAAGGTAACCCTCTAATTTTTTATCCATTGGATCTGAAAAAGCACAGCTATCCTCCACCGGGATAGTGGTAACGCTTAGCTAAAGTAGAAAACTGCTCCCTCCACCTTAGGGACCGTTTGCCATAAGTCCCGTGTGGTGGCGTCTATTGGAAACATCTTTCTAATATTGGAGGGGGTGAGAACGCACACCGGGTCTATCCCACTCCTTAGTAACAATTTCAGTTAGTCTCTTAGGTATAGGAAAAACGTCAGTACTCGCCGTACCCCTGCAAAGTATTTATCCAACCTACACAATTTCTCTGGTATTGCAACAGTGTTACAATCATTAAGAGCCGCTAAAACACCTCCCCTAGTAATACACGGAGGTTCTCTCCAATTTAAATTTAAAATTTGAAATATCTGAATCCAATCTGTTTGGATCAGAACCATCACCCACAGAATGAAGCTCTCCGTCCTCATGCTTCTGCAAGCTGTGACGCAGTACAGACATGGCCCTAGTATTATCAGCGCACTCTGTTCTCACCCCAGAGTGATCACGCTTGCCTCTTAGTTCTGGTAATTTAGCCAAAACTTCAGTCATAACAGTAGCCATATCTTGTAATGTTATCTGTAATGGCCGCCCAGATGTACTAGGCGCCATAATATCACGCACCCTCCCGGGCGGGAGATGCAGGTACTGACACGTGAGGCGAGTTAGTCGGCATAACTCTCCCCTCGCTGTTTGGTGAAATTTGTTCAATTTGTACAGATTGCTTTTATTTAAAGTAGCATCAATACAGTTAGTACATAAATTTCTATTGGGCTCCACCTTGGCATTGGAACAAATGACACAGATATCTTCCTCTGAATCAGACATGTTTAACACACTAGCAATAAACTTGCAACTTGGTTACAATCTTATTTAACAAAAACGTACTGTGCCTCAAAGAAGCACTAAACGATTAAATGACAGTTTGAAATAATGAACTGAAAAACAGTTATAGCATCAATCCTTAAAAACAACACCACTTTTAGCAAAGGTTTGTTCCCATTAGTAAAGTAACAATAATTAATTTTGAAACATAAAAATTACAGAGCAACGTTTTTAATCACAGTCAATATATAAGTCTCACAGCTCTGCTGAGAGAATCTACCTCCCTCCAAAGAAGTTTGAAGACCCCTGAGTTCTGTTAGAGATGAACCGGATCATGCAGGAAATACAAGAGTAACTGACTGGAAATTTTTGATGCGTAGCAAAGAGCGCCAAAAACGGCCCCTCCCCCTCACACCACAGCAGTGAGAGAGAAACGAAACTGTCACAATTAAAACAAGCAACTGCCAAGTGGAAAAATAATGCCCAAATATTTATTCACTCAGTACCTCAGAAAATGCAAACGATTCTACATTCCAGCAAAAACGTTTAACATAATAAATACCTATTAAAAGGTTTAATGTACTTTTAACAGAGTAATTCCGGTGAAATACCATCCCCAGAATACTGAAGTGTAGAGTATACATACATGTCATTATAACGGTATGGCAGGATTTTCTCATCAATTCCATTCAGAAAATAAAAACTGCTACATACCTCAATGCAGATTCATCTGCCCGCTGTCCCCTGATCTGAAGCTTTTACCTCCCTCAGATGGCCGAGAAACAGCAATATGATCTTAACTACTCCGGTTAAAATCATAGTAAAAACTCTGGTAGATTCTTCTTCAAACTCTGCCAGAGAGGCAATAACACGCTCCGGTGCTATTGTAAAATAACAAACTTTTGATTGAAGTTATAAAAACTAAGTATAATCACCATAGTCCTCTCACACGTCCTATCTAGTCTTTGGGTGCAAGAGAATGACTGGGAGTGACGTAGAGGGGAGGAGCTATATGCAGCTCTGCTGGGTGAATCCTCTTTGCATTTCCTGTTGGGGAGGAGTTATATCCCAGAAGTAATGATGACCCGTGACTGATCACACATAACAGAAGAAATTATGTTTTTATTGATGGGCATTGTTATTTTAACAGAACATTAGTTGTAAACAGATGTATAATACTAACACTTTATTAGATACATATGAGATACAATGCTGAGTATTTCAATACTAATATTTTGACTCTTATTATTTGTTCACTAACTGTTTATCTAATCTTCCTTTTAATCTTTCAAGCATGAATTATATTTTTCTGACTATATTTTATTCTACACATATAAATTGATGTACCCTGTTGTGAGATTTTGTATGTTTTCATTGTGCTATATTTTAATATGTAACATTTATTTCCATACATATGCATATAATATATACATGTACACAAACCATATTGCTCTAAAAAAAATAAATCTAAAATTCCATACTTTGTATTAGCCCTAAAAGCTAAAACTAAAGTTTCATATAAAATGTTAAGGGTTAGATTACAAGTGGAGCTAATTTGCATTTTAGCTATAGTAAAAACACTGCTAGAATTGTTATTTTCTGCGCTAGTCAGATTGCACTGGTGTTACAAGTACAAAGTAAACAGTTTTTTCTCTTGCAGTAACCCGACTAGAGTGGAAAATCTGAAGTTAGAATATCACGGTGCGCGCTCATGTATTGCCCTATAGACGTCATGGAGAAAAACAATGAAAAAAATATGAAAAACAAACCTAACACCCCAGTATCACGCAGACACAATCACATTAGACTTGTGCATGGCTGAAAAATTGGTTTTGATGAGGGCCCTTAGTCCTTTTTTCTGTCCCTTTGTCCTTGTCCCCCCTTTCCTTTTTTTTTTTCTATTAGGGTAGGCCACGAGGATTTGTTGTATTTTATAAAATAAGCACACATAATAGGGAGATGGATGGTATTTTTTTTTCTCTTTTTTTTGATTGCTTATATAGAGATTGAGTAAAAAAAAATTATGCTAAAGGAATATATATATGATTATAAAAGATACACACACATTAAATGTATAAATTTTGTAGTATGATAAGGTGGACTTTGCACAAAATAGGCACAAGTACTAAGAAGTTAGATTTCATGTATGTGATATTAGTCGGGACAGTGTGGAGTAAATACTCCGATGGACTCTGCCCGAGGATAAACAGTACTGTTGTTATGATTGTATAAATCAAAAGAGTTTGATTATGTTTGTTTTAATTAACATAGGGGTGAAGGTAATAGAATTCGAGTATATAATTTTGAGTATTGGAATGTTTTTTTTTTGTTTTGGTTTGTTCCAGCACATTGGATTTTGCACAAAAATATGTACGAACACTAAAAAGATAGATATTGTGTGTGATTCTAGTTTGGGTAATTTTGTGTAAATATTGTTGAAGGACTTTCTTTAAAGATAAAACAGCACCATTGTTATGATTGCACAAATTGAAGAGGTTGATTATGCCTGTTCTAATTAATATAATGTTTAAGGGTGAGGTATTGGGGGTCGATTACATAATAATTTTGAATAGTGGAAAAGGGGTTGCTTTTTTTTTTTTCTCTCTCTCTTGGACTTTCCTCCTCCACCCCCCTCTCTCCTTGCTTTCCTTTCCATCTTCCGCCCTTATACAACTAGTCAATGGTTAAAGTATTGACATGGAATGTGGGGGGGATTCACTCCCCAGTTATAAGGAAAGCAGTGTTAAACCACTTAAGCAAAAAAGATTTTGATATAGCCTGTTTACAGGAAACGCACCTATCAGATAAAGAGCACAGTAAAATAAGAGCAAAGTGGTTGGGATAGGCGTTTTTCTCGTCTTATTCTAAGTCATCTAGAGGGGTAATTGTGTTGTTTCATACAAGACTAGATTATACAATCCTTAGGGTAGAGAAAGACAAGGAAGGAAGATATTTAATTATTAGACTCACTATCCAAAATGAGGAATATTTACTGGTTAACATCTATGGCCCAAATACCCTGAGTAAAAGATCTGGAATTTGCTAGTGAGAATTATGGCTAAATTTTCGAAGGATAAGATAATATTATTAGGAGACTTCAATGTGACTCCCAATTCTTATATGGGCAGAAGGAAAATGGGTTCTGATAATACTAGAGGTAAAAATAGAACTTCTCAGCTTAAGTTTGAAAAAAAAGATTTTTAATCTACTCTATGAATCGCTAAACTTGGTAGATGTATGGAGACTCTTAAATCCTAGTAATATGGAGTATACGTGCTGTTCAAAAACACATAATTACCCTCTCGAGATTGGATTTGTTTCTTGTTTCTGAATTTTTGATCTCCAGAGTTGAGAAGTGTATTATACATGATTTGGTTCTGTCGGATCATGCCCCGGTGATTTTATCATTTAAAACAAAGAAGAATTTTACCTTTAATTTGTTTTTTCCCCCACATATTTAAGAGATTCGGTTAAATTGAAAAACTTCCTTATCACTTCATGGGGAGAATTTAAAGTATTTAACAGCCATTGCCAAGAGGATATCCAATTATTTTGGGAGACTGCTAAGGTGTATCTAAAAGCAGAAATTAACACCTATGTAGCAAGATTAAAAAAGGAAAATGTGAGGAAGGATAAGGATCTTTCAGATAGGGTGAGGGAAGCATATACCTTATACTTAAAAAGCCCAAGTAATGTAAATTCAAATAATTACTTCCGGATCAAGAAAGAAAGAGAAACCTTTTTGTTAGGAAAGGCACAGGAACTCCTTTATAAAAATGCTGCTAGATTCTCGAAATTTGGCAATAAGGCCGGTAAATTGATGGCCTTAACATTTAAAAGACAAACTAGGAGGAAGCCAGTCGCAGCTTTGAAAGTAAAAGATACAATCTATACAAAGTTAGAGGAAATTGCACAGTTGTTTCAGAATTTCTATACTGATTTGTATACATCACAATGTCCAGATTTATGCAAAATCACAGAATTCCTGGATAGCACTGATATTCCCCAGATCTCAAAGAAAGATTGTGAAGCCTTAAATCAACCAATAACTGAAAATGAGATCCAAAAAACAATCAATATGATGGCCAGGGGGAAAACCCCAGGACCGGACAATTTGCCTCTTGAGTTTTATCAGATGCTGTGGGTTGAAATTGGTCCAGTTCTGACGGATCTTTATAATGCTTATTTTAGTCTAGGCCTTAAAACATCAGAAAATTTTAAAAGGGCGAATATTACTTTAATTCCTAAGAGTAATAAGGACCCTTCAAATATTGCCTCATATAGACCCATTTCCCTGCTTGGTCTTGATTATAAAATCTTAATGAAGATTCTGGCGGATAGATTGAAGCCAATTCTCCCTGGGGTAATTCATCGGGACAGGCGGGATTTTATCACGGGTAGGGCATCAGAGTTCAATATAAGGAAAATTTTGCACGTAATTTGTCACTATGGGGGGGCTGCGCTGCTCTGCCTGAGCCTTCCTGCTATCTTTGGATGCAGAGAAGGCCTTCGACAGAGTGGAGTGGCCTTTCCTGCTACAAGTTCTGGGGAAGTTTGGGATTGTGGGGCAATTTAGTGATTTTGTTGTTAATATTTATTCAGATATTAAAGCTTCTATACTGATCAATAATGGTATCTCGGATACCTTTAGCTTGACAAGAGGAACCCGACAAGGGTGCCCTATGTCCCCTCTACTGTTTGATTTGATAATTGAACCCCTGGCTATTAGATTGAGAAAACTGCTGATTGGTATCAAAATAGGAAAGGAGGAATTTAAAACTGCCCTATTTGCAGACAATCTTCTGTTATGTGTTGCTAATCCCAAAGAGCAGATTGATGGATTGTGAACCTTCTTGAGCAATATAGCTTAGTCTCGGGTTATAAGATTAACCTTGCAAAGTCTAAAATTTTATGGTTAAAACATAACCCAGAGGAGCATCAGCCCCTATCAATTTATAGAAACTAAAACTTTGACTTATTTGGGGTTGGAAATAGCTGCCAATACGGTGAATAGGTACAGAGATAATATTCAAACAGTCCTAAGAGATACTGGAGACAAGATGAAAACATGGGCATCACTTCCAGTTTAACGGTTAAAGTGGCTCTGTTTAAAATGTTTATTGTTCCAAAAATCCTCTATACGTTAAGTATGTTCCCTTTCTTGATTAAGAAGATTGATCTTTGGTGTTTCAACCAAGCATTGAGGTATTATCTTTGGAGTGGCAGGAAAGCAAGAATCAAGCTTTCTAAGTTGTACCAACCATATTGTAAAGGAGGGCTAGCTCTATCGAATTTAGAATGGTATAATCGTGCTTCTTTAATACGCTTCCCGGTGGATTGGTCTTTTATATATTCAGATGAGCTCCTAGAAAATCAGGTCTGCTCCGCATTTTTTCTGAATTTTGTTTTATTTGCTTCTAATAGAGAGTTAGGTGGGACCATCTCAGAACATCCTTTATATAGAGATATATTACGGACTTGGAGAAATTTATCTAAAGGTTTGGGACTTTCACAAAGAATCTCGAAATGGTTACCAATAAAGGGAAATGGGAATTTTCCATTGGGCAATATGTCTGATACTTATGAGACATGGTCACCATCTAAATCTTTGATTGTGAAGGATTTTTATGATTACAAACAAGATAAACTATACTCATTTGATACGTTTCAGAAAAAATTCCCAGCAATACAAAGAAAACATACTTTCTATTTCTTACAAGCAAAAAGCTATATTCTTAATTTAACTAAGATTTTCCCTCAATTATGGGTTGATCACCCCCTTATTGATGCTAAATTAACTGGAAAAAAAGGTTATTGGCAATTATTTATAGATTCCTTCTGTCCATAGAAGAAAAGGAATCAATACAGGAATTGACTAGACACTGGGCAAAAATAATAGGTCTAGAGGATTTAGATAAAGTATTAATGAATAGTCTTAAAACAACTCAAAGACTCTTTACAGCCTCGTTTTATAGAGAAACACAATTTAGGATAGTACAGAGGGATTATTTAACTCCTCGTAGAGTAGCTAAATGGTATAGAAAAGTAACTAATGTTTGCCCTAAATGTTCTTTTCGAGATCCTAATCTGGACCATCTGTTGTGGGAATGTCCCAAGCTCAAACAATTATGGGCAAAAATAGAATACTACCTCTCTGTGATAATTAAAGGGAAGATACAACTGGAAGGGGCCTCTATTCTCTTTTTGGGAACTCACAATTCTTGGAAAAAACAAACAAATTTTATACTTACAGTAATAGTAATTGTTAGGACGCTTATTTTTAAAAATTGGATTACCTCCAGAATACCGTCTATTACGGAAGTTAAAGAACTCTTGCTGGACTCAGCAATTAAGGCAGCTTTTGAGTCTAAGTTAAATGGGGCAAGAGGAAGTGGTTTTCTTAAGACTTGGAGGGACTTTGTTGTCAAAAGGAGGATTTTGTACTCTACATTGAGCAAATTATTAATTTAAAATTGACTTGAGGGGAGAGGATAGGAGGGTGACTGAGTAGAGATAAATGGGTAGATCAAATTAGATATTTATTTGGAGGGGAGTGGAGGAGGAGAGGGAGAGAGTCCCCCTCCCCCCTTTTTTTTTTTGAACGAAGGAGGGACAGGGGAAGGAGGGAACAAAGGATATGAGAAGGGGAAAATATTTCTATTTGTATTTGGGAGTCTCCTTTTTGGAGACATGTTGTTTATATGTATTGATGATACTATTTGGTTTGTTTGTTGTCTGTGTTTTTCTTTTGTATGTTAATAAAAAGAAATATAAAAAAAAATAAAAAAAAAATAAGTGTATACTATGTAGTGTGTGTGTGTATCTGCATGTATAAGTGTATACTACGTAGTGTGTGTGTGTATCTGTATGTATAAGTGTGTGTGTGTGTGTCTGCATGTATAAGTGTATCTGCATGTATAAATGTAAGCTATGAAGTGTGTGTATCTGCATGTATAAGTGTATGCTATGTAGTGTGTGTACCTGCATGTATAAATGTAAGCTATGAAGTGTGTGTATCTGCATGTATAAGTGTATGCTATGTAGTGTGTGTGTATCTGCCTGTATAAGTGTAAAAAAAAAAATAAGTGTATACTATGTAGTGTGTGTATCTGCATTATAAGTGTATACTATGTAGTGTGTGTGTGTATCTGCATGTATAAGTGTATGCTATGTAGAGTGTGTACCTGCATGTATAAATGTAAGCTATGAAGTGTGTGTATCTGCATGTATAAGTCTATGCTATGTAGTGTGTGTCTGCATGTGTAAGTGTATGCAATGTAGTGTGTGTGTGTATCTGCATGTGTAGGTGTATGCTATGTAGTGTGCTACTGTGCATTTTTGCGAACTTTAAAGGCCAGAATCTAGAATATTAATGGGGAATGCAGAGAGCAGTTTTAAAGAATCTATTAAATATCCAATTAAGATAAAAATATTTAGCACTGTCTCTAAAAAAGTTAATTAAATACAGAACTCACATAGATATACCAGTAGTTTGAGCTTGTGTTTGATTTGCTGCCTAAGAGTATTCAAATATATGACTTTATCCTAGCCAAGGACCAAGATGGCTGATTAATCTTAGTGCTCTGTAGTCCCCTTAGTTTTCCTAAGCCCTTAACGTTTTCCCCTGGCCCAACCAAGCTCTAAAACACAAGCAATCGACATATGAGGATCTGGGGACTCAGCCGGTGACTTTTTCTAAGCTGGCGATACACGCCATAACAACCCAACACTGCGCGCCAAAAGCAACAATCACCTGAAGCAGAATATAAAGGCCCGTGATCAGGTTGCTCAGCGCACACAGGACCCGATGATAAAGGAGAAGACTCATACCTTTGAGCGCGACCCGACCGGGAAGAAAAAAGACCGCTGGTCTTGGCCCCGCGTGATCTCATCACCGCGATACAGAAGCAAACAGGCTGAGCGAGACCTGTGATCGCGCGGTAGTGCGGAGGCCTAAAGGACCGGAGCCATTACACTCACAGCAGGGTCAGAACGGAGCTCTAACACGCCGGAGGGTAAGATCCTACTCTGACACCTCCCTGACACACACGCCTTCCCTGGCCTGAACACCGGGCACATGCAGGCTAAAGCTCACAGGGGGACAGGAGGCAGTTTGAAGCCTAAGGACTCCTTGACCAAATCAGGGGATTAGCAGGCCCCACTAAGTCACTGAACCACACACAGTAGCGGCCGAAGGGACACTGTCCCATAGACTCATAACTAAAGCCCATCTATTGAAAGAGGTGGTGAATTAACATCAAAGAGACCCACACACCCCAATATAAAAGAGGCTTTGTTCTCTTTACAATTAGCAAATATACTTTCTTGTAAAGGCCAACACACGTGTGGCTGATAAAAGGGCCATATCTTACAGAAAAGGCCTGAACACTTCTCAAGAGGCAGATCAACTTATCTAACAAAGAGCTGTAGTTCTGGGACATTGATATTGTGCTTTTTACACTCTACCTGCTGAAACTAGCACTACTCCCTGTGGAGATTACTATCTATATACTGCATAGGGCGGAAGGTCATAACATCTACTGTCAGTGTAACACACCCTGTGGATGAGACATAAGAATAAACACCACCTAAATAAATATTTCATGTGGGTGTAGAATACTGTACAGAATCCTGACAGAACAAAACTGGGTTGCAAAACACTTACAGACATGGCTACCAAAAGAAATAATAAACCAACTAGACCTGCACAAGCCACAGCACTAGAGAATTATCTGATTCCAGCTGAGCCAAACTTAACTGCAGCAGACACTGAACGCAGCATACCGGTGCAGACGACAACAGCACAGAAACATGAACCTAATACTCACAACAAGGCACAAAACTACTTAACGAGAGAAGATATAAAACATCTTTCCTCTAAAGAGGACATAAGAGAAGCAATGCATGATTTAAAGACAATGTTTAGCGAAATGAAAAGAGACATCATGGTGGTAGATCGCTGTGTCACACAAATAGAGGAAAGACAAGAAACCCTTAGCTCTGATTTACAGCATCAAACTAGCCAGATGCAGGCCCAGGAGGGCACAGTGCAAACACTTATGGAGCGTATAGAAGACTTAGAGAATAGGAGCAGAAGGAACAATCTTAGACTGCGTGGAATAACTGAAACAGTTGACCCCTCAGCTCTACAAAACTATATACAAGACTTTATTAAATACCTCAAAAATAATGAAAATGCGCCAGAAATACAGATAGAAAGAGCACACAGGGCCCTGCGCCCCAAACCATCAAACAGAGCTCCACCCAGAGACGTCATTATGAAACTGCTGTCCTTTAAAGATAAGGAGGAAATTCTTCGACTTGCAAGACAACAGCATCCACTTGAATTCAGAGGATCAGAGATACAGGTTTACTCAGATTTGTGTCCCGCAACGCTACAGAAGCGAAGGGACTTAAGATACGTCAAGGCGGCCCTCAAAGAAAAAAGACTGCCATACAGATGGGGGTTTCCCACCTGCCTGATTGTCACAAAAAATAACACGTCACATGTTTTGAGGTCAGTCGAGGATCTTCCAAACTTCAATCAAGCGCTGGGCTTAAACATACGCCCACCTCCAGACACAGCTGAGGACCACCGAGGTCCCCCAGAACCTAATCCAAGGCACATTCAAGGAATAAACCAACAGCCCTTAGTCTGATGGGACAACGTCAAGACAGGGACTTAACATTTGACCTCCCACCCTGATGGGAGGCATCTCTGGATGTCCAAGCTCCACTTTTGTGTCGGTGTGGAGAAATGGATAGATCTTTCAGGTCGTATACAGAGACTCAGTTGCTTATGTTTTAAAATATTGTTGATAAGATAGAATCCAAATTACAGAAGCTAATGCCAGATAGAGTGACTAATGTAATAATTAAGAATGTATTTATAGGCTGAACTTCACTTGCACTAATATAGCACTTTATGATGTGTTCTTATACATGTATGCACAGACGATGACACAGAGGTCAAGTAATTGTATGGAACTAACAGCACGAAGACACCATACAAGACTAGATGCAATCCACACCCTACATAACACAAAACGACGCCCGCCAGCGACCTCAAACTGACTGAAGCAACAACGGACGAACCCATAACCAGACATACATTCCCTCCCCTACGACAACACAGATGCGACAACATAACACATTACTGTGACACACGTAGCAAAACAGAAGGCCGCTCACCCCGCAAACAGCATAGACATTACTGAAACACTCTGGCTTTATATACCAAGACCTATCATTGACCTGAGACATTGTAAGACAATCACACATACAGAACACTGAGAAAGTGACTGGAAGCAACACACCACACCAACCTGGAGATTAACTTAAAATTGCAAGATTATAGGGAAAACGTTAACCAGTTATGAATAGGCTAAAAGTTTATATTTCAAAGGAAAGCTGGGGGACAACTACCCCCGCATTGTTATTTTTGTTACTGTTGTATCTCTTCTTGTTGTTTACTGTTGTCAAACTGAGAGTACTGTTCTGAATTTTTTGCACTTGAACTTAACACTGTACTGTTTCACAGCAGAACAGCTAACTCTCTTCCTTAACCCTCCCCTAACTCCCCCCTCTCACCCTCAGAGGCGGCTGCTTCTACCCCTACACAACTAACATCCCTCCCCATCAGCCCCACTACATTCTCCTACTGCTCCCATCTTCTCCTTCTTTCTCACTCTCATAGCCATCCTTCCCCCTACACCTTAGAGGAAAAGACACCTCGTACCCTCTCTCCTCCACCCCCCCTCCCCTTTTTCTTTCTTTTTTTTTTTTTTTTCTTTCCCCTCTCCCCTTTGCCCCCCCCCTTCTCCCAACGCAGAAGCATTCACACCACATAGAGGTACAAACTAGCAATGGCACATAATCGGGAACACACACGAACGCACCCCATTCAACTGATAACAATAAATGTTAAAGGTATGAACAGCCCAAATAAACTATCCATAGCGCAAAGAGATTTTCAGAGGATGGGTGGAGACGTCATATACCTACAGGAGACACACTTTGCAGCGACACACAAACCCAAGTGGACTAGCCGCCACTACCCAACTGCATTTTTTGCATCTGGGCCCAAAAAGAAAAATGGAGTGGGAATCATTTTACATACTAAGCTACCTTTCCAGCTTACACAATTATACAAAGACCCAGAAGGCAGGTTCCTAGTGGTGACGGGCTCCCTATATGGTAGGCCTATCACTATGGCTAACATCTATTGCCCAAATCACACACAACACCTATTCCTCTCAAAAGTTATTCGAAAAATACTAGAGATGAGAATTGGAATACTTTACTTGGGAGGAGACTTCAACGCCCCTCTAGACCCTGCATTGGACACTTCGGATGGCATTTCCAGTGTCCCCCACAGGACACTTAAACGCATGACGACAATGTTGACCGAACTAACCGTACATGACATATGGCGCACACACCACCCAAGGAGCTATAACTACACATTCTACTCCTACCCACATAGGAAATACTCCAGGATCGATTACCTATACACAGACACCACAGGCCTCATGATTACACAAAGCAGCAACATCAACACCATAACATGGTCGGACCACGCTCCGGTCAGCTGCTCTATACTGTGGCCCAAAGTATCAATTACGCCATATGTGTGGCGGCTGGATGACACACTATTGGAGGATCCGGTCTTTAAGGCGGATCTCCATAAAGAACTCGAGAATTTCTTCCAACTCAATGATGACGGCATCATAGAGAACACCACTGTGTGGGAGGCACATAAATGCACTGTCAGAGGCCTCCTGATCAGGAGAAAATCTGACCTAAACAGAGCCAAAAGAGAACGCTACCGGACGTTAATGTCACAGGTGGGACAGATGGAGCAGCTTCATAAGCTGCAGCCGTCCGATGACACAAGAACACAGGCATTGGTCTAGGCCAGAGGAAACCTATTGCAGTTCTTACAAGAAGAATACCAAAAAAAAGCACTGATGCTGAGGCAAACGTACTTTGAGCACGGGGATAAGGCGGGAAAGCTCTTGGCTAGGGCGATCGCAAGGAAAAAACTTAAAGCTTATGTACACCACATAACTGACAAAGAGGGCTTGACGAGGTCTGGTGCAGACTCAATCGCAGACGTTTTCAGAGGCTACTACGAAATGCTGTACAATATAGCCGGCAGCGGGGGGGGTGGGGGGCCACCCACACCCGTCGCGAGACGACGATCGTATCACAACATACCTTGAGGAAGCTGATCTTCCGAGGCTCACTAACCAGGAGAGAGAAACACTGGATAACCCAATCACCATAGATGAAATCAAAAGGGCTATCAAAGACCTCCCCTCGGGGAAAAGTCCAGGACCGGACGGCTTCGGTCCTAAATATTATAAAGCATACCTGGGGTTGCTGGCTCCTCCCTTGGCACGCCTTTTCAACGCACTGTCCCAAGCTCCCAGCCTCCCAGGCTCTATGTTGGAGGCTTACATCACCGTTATCCCCAAGCCAGGGAAACAGCAAGATAGGCCAGAAAACTTCAGACCCATATCCCTTCTTAACTCGGATGTCAAGATTCTTGCGAAGATCTTGGCAGCCAGGGTGAACAGAATATTGCCTGGGTTGGTGTCGACTGACCAGGTGGGGTTTATCCCTGTCCGAGAGGCGAGGGATAACACCCTGAAAGTATTGCAAATGATCACACACGCCCAACTACATGGTGGGCCCCTCTCCCTGGTCACTACAGATGCCGAAAAAGCATTTGACCGGGTGAGATGGTCTTTCATGGAACGCACTCTATCGAAATTCGGCTTTGGACCCAAAATCATAAATATGATAATGTCCCTATACTCTTCCCCAAATGCAAAGGTCAGGGTGAACGGGACGCTCTCTAAGTCATTCAGAATCAGCAACGGCACCAGGCAGGGTTGCCGCCTCTCGCCGCTCCTGTTCGCACTGACGATTGAGGTTCTAGCAAATAAAATCAGGAAAAATCCACACATCACAGGGTTCCAAATAGGTGGCAAAGAACAAAAACTCTCAATGTATGCCGACGATATTCTACTATCTATCTCAAACACTCCGGACTCATTATATGAGGCCATGTCTGAACTGTCGGCGTTCGGGAATGTATCAAACTTCCTACTTAACCCACAAAAATCAGAAATGTTGATTATCAATGAACAATCAGATGTCATTGAGGCAATGCGACAAAGCTGCCCGATCAAGCTGGCACACCATGCCATAAAATACCTGGGGATAAAAATCACCCCTAATATAAAAGATACTGTAGAGATAAATTACAAAAGCATTAGGGACGAGATTGTAAAAGACTTAACAAATTGGAAAAACAAGACCATCTCCTGGATGGGGCGCATCGGGGTGGTCAAGATGAATATCTTGCCGAGGATACTGTATGTGATGCAGACAATCCCTATTTCCCCAACCACACAGTTCATCCAACAAATCCAGAAAGCAATAGAAGCCTACATCTGGAATGGTATCAAACCTAGAATTAGGAAACATACCACATATTTGCCCAGGGATGGGGGGGGGGGGACTGGGAGTACCCCTTTTGAAAGAATACCAGAGAGCCATTTCACTGCAGAGGATAGTGGAATGGAGTCAAAACCTATGCAACAAAGCCTGGGTACAAATCGATAATGACATTCTGGGTCGAGGAAATGTCGGAGCTCTTGCGTGGATCTCAATCAGGAATAGGCCACCTGATATTGCATGGTATCCTTTGATAAAAGAGGTGTTTGAGACATGGGATAGGACGCTCCTCCATAACCCGCATATCTCCACACCGCATTCTCCGAACGCTCCAATAAGAGAAAACCCAGATCTGGGCCTGGAGCATAGAACTCACATAGTAGGCGAATTCCACACTCTAGCAGACTCCACAGTAACCAATATACTACAACAAGGGAAGCTTAAAACACAAACAGAGTTATCAGAATGGGCCCCGGAAATCTTCACATCCTGGTTCAGAGTAGCCCAGGTGCAACACTTTATCACAACACACAAAAACAAAGCTGCCCTGACCAGACAGAAAACCCTCTACGAAACACTATGCACAATGTCCCAGACTCCGACACACTTAATCTCGCAACTATACAAACTGCTACTGACAGGGGAAACGCCCACCTTACCGACCTACACAGCTGCTTGGCAAAAAGACCTGGCACAAGATATCGACTCCAAGGAGTGGAGTAAGATCTTTGTTAAAGCCAAAAAGGCCTCAGTATCCATGAGGATTCAAGAAACTCATTACAAGCTATTGAGTAGATGGTCCACACATCAGCCCATACTGGGAGGAAGTGTTTGGGGAAATAAGTAAAAAACTAAAGATTATAATTCCACCAAAACCCACGTACCTAATATACCATGAGTTGCCTAAAATAGTGGGGGAGGATAAATACCTTCTTCTACTGCTGATGCTTAACAGCGCAAAGGGCCTCATACCTGCACATTGGAAAAAGACACAGGGCCCGACCCTACAAGAATGGAAACAAAGAGTGACTGATCTACTCAGGCTGGAACGATACCACTATCTCAAAACCGGAAAACTATGCACACATGAGATGATGACATTGATTTGGGAGGACAAAGGGATTTAATAAGTAATGACATCCCAAACATACTAGACACACCCACAACCCCCCCCCCTTAAGTAACCTACACCATCCCCTCCCACCTGCCCTTATCCCTCTCCTCCTCTTCCCCCTCCGTCCCCTTCCCCCCCCCCCCCTTTTTTTTTTTTTTTTTTCCTCCCCCCCCCCCTTTCTCCCTCCTTCTCAGCAACCCCCTTCTTCTCTTACTGTACTATACTAACATCTTTTACTCCATTTCCGCTGCCTTACGTAATGACTAGTAAGGCCACAACATTAGGATATCACTTAAACTCGGTGAGATGCAATAGAAAGCCGAGTTACTATTATATGTATGTAAAGCAAATCCTAATGTTAAGTACCAAAGTTGAAATTTAATTATTAATTATTATTTTGAATGTTATAACACAGCTATCTAATCAGCCGGACGAAACAAGCTCAAGAAGAAAACACACCTCAAACTATGTTATTGATAAAGAGGAAAAGTCTATCTTGTTAAAACATGAATCCTGAACAACCTCAGAGACTCAATAACGTCCTGAAAGGGGAATTTCATTATAAACGTTATGATTTTCACTCTCATGTTCAAGAAAATGTCATTTATGATTATGTTGTTCACATCATCTCTTTAATAAAGCTTGTTTTGAAAACTTAAAAAAAAAATATGACTTTATTTATAATTTTATTCATATTACTTTGGTCTTATGATTTTTTAAGCCCCGCCCCTGCTCCTGCCCACCACATTTCACATTTTTGCCGCAGGGGGTGTCCCTCTTTTGAATTTTGAAATGTTGGGAGGTATGCACTAGCATAGAGAGCTGCACAGTGTGTATTAACCATTCACTAGCACAGAGAGCAGCACAGTGTGTATTAACCCTTCACTAGCACAGAGAGCTGCACAGTGTGTATTAACCTTTCACTAGCACAGAGAGCAGCACAGTGTGTATTAACCCTTCACTAGCACAGAGAGCAGCACAGTGTGTATTAACCCTTCACTAGCGCAGAGAGCAGCACCGTGTGTATTAACCCTTCACTATCAAAGAGAGCAGCACAGTGCATATTAATCCTTAGCTAGCACATAAAGCTGCACAGTGTGTATTAACCCTCCACAAGCACAAAGATCAACACAGTGTGTATTAACTCTTCACTAGCACAGAGAGCGGCACTGTGTGTATTAAACCTTCACTAGCACAGAGAGCGGTACAGTGTGTATTAACCCTTCACTAGCACAGAGAGCAGCACTGTGTGTATTAACCCTTCACTAGCACAGAGTTCAGCACAGTTTGAATTAAACCTTCACTAGCACAGAGAGCAGCACAGTGTGTATTAACCTCTTCACTTGCACAGAGCAGCACAGTGTGTATTAACCCTTCACTAGCACAGTGTGTATTAACCTCTTCACAAGCACAGAGAGCAGCACAAACTGTAATAATCCCTTTAATAGGACAGAGAGCAGCACAGTGTGTATTAACACTTCAATAGCACAGAAAACATAACAGGTTGTATTAACCCTTCACTAGCACAAAGAACAGGACAGTGTATTAACTCTTCACTGGCACAGATAGCAGCACAGTGTATATTAACCCTTCACAAGCACAGAGTAGCACAGTGTGTATTAACCCTTCACTAGCACAGAGAGCAGTAGTGTGTGTTAACCTCTTCACTTGCACAAAGAACAGGACAGTGTATTAACTCTTCACTGGCACAGAGAGCAGCACAGTGTATATTAACCCTTCACTAGCACAGAGTAGCACAGTGTGTATTAACCCTTCACTTGCACAGAAAGCAGCACAGTGTGTATTAACCCTTTACTAGCACAGAGCAGCACAGTATATATTAACCTCTTCAGTAGAACAGAGTATAGCACAGTGTGCAGACATCCCAAGTCTCCCTGAAGTTCAGGGAGTCTCCCTGATTGTAATAGCGGCTCCCTGATGCCAGCAAATGGACTGCAATCTCCCTGAAACTCAAAGTACTATGATCCAATTTGGCCCAAATCCGAAAAAGTGTTTCTTTAAAGAATGCCTTTAGTGTCTGGGACTTTATAGAACCCTCAAAGCATCAGTAACCAAAAATACCCCACTGATTTTAATTAAATAAAACACAAATACTACCTTATTTACTGCACGTAATTAAACTTCGTATTCTAAAATATTTGAGCATTCAACAAGCGTACGATCACTGGAAAATAGGTTTGTTGTATGTGGTTGTGCAATAAAGCTACTTTTTTATGTGACTTTAGTGGGAAGCTAATTTTAGGGTTTCAAGGTGTCCAATATATAAATGGGATGGGGGGGGCGGAGCAGTTGCAGGAGAAGCCACCTCCCTGAAATGAGTTTTTGCAGGTTGGGATGTCTGAGTCTGTATTAACCCTTCACTAGCACAGAGAGCAGCACAGACTGTATTAACCCTTCACTAGCACAGAGAGCTGCACAGTGTGTATTAACCCTTCACTAGCACAGAGAGCAGCACAGACTGTATTAACCCTTCACTAGCACAGAGAGCTGCACAGTGTGTATTAACCCTTCACTAGCACAGAGAGCAGCACAGACTGTATTAACCCTTCACTAGCACAGAGAGCAGCACAGTGTGTATTAACCCTTCACTGACACATAGAGCAGCACAGTGTGTATTAACCCTTCACTAGCACAGAGAGCAGCACAGCGTGTATTAACCCTTCACTAGCACAGAGAGCAGCACAGTGTCCTAAAAGGACAACATTTATAAAAACAGATAATTTTTCAGCAGTTCAGAAATAAACACAAACTTATAATCACACAATACACACAGCCCGACTCACTCACCCAGCTGCAGCTGTACAGGAAGTAAGTAAGGGGAGGAGAGATAGAAAACTACAGTTCCCAGAAATACCCTAAAAAGTCACATGTCAAGCAGCAGCCAACCAGGCAAAAAGAAAATGTGTCTCTATTTCAAAGACGGGTTGGATGTTTATTAAAATGTAAAGCTGCAAATTCATAAGAATGACAGAAACTGAGCACATTGTCCCTGTTATATTCTTCATTAGCAGATAACAGTTACACAATATATATTATTAACACTAGCACATAACTGTTACACAATATATATTATTAACACTAGCACATAACAGCTACACAATATATATTATTAACACTAGTACATAACTACTACACAATATATATTATTAACACTAGCACATAACAGTTATACAATATATATTATTAACACTAGCACATAACAGTTATACAATATATATTATTAACACTAGCACAACATCTACACAATATATATTATTAACACTAGCACATAACTACTACACAATATATATTATTAACACTAGCACATAACAGTTATACAATATATATTATTAACACTAGCACATAACAGTTATACAATATATATTATTAACACTAGCACATAACAGTTACACACTATATATTATTAACACTAGCACATAACAGTTACACAATATATATTATTAACACTAGCACATAACAGCTACACACTATATATTATTAACACTAGCACATAACAGTTACACAATATATATTATTAACACTAGCACATAACAGCTGCATAATATATATTATTAACACTAGCACATAACAGCTACACAATATATATTATTAACACTAGCACATAACAGTTACACAATATATATTATTAACACTAGCACATAACAGCTGCACAATATATATTATTAACACTAGCACATAACAGCTACACAATATATATTATTAACACTAGCACATAACAGCTACACAATATATATTATTAACACTAGCACATAACAGCTACACAATATATATTATTAACACTAGCACATAACAGCTACACAATATATATTATTAACACTAGCACATAACAGCTACACAATATATATTATTAACACTAGCACATAACAGCTACACAATATATATTATTAACACTAGCACATAACAGTTACACAATATATATTATTAACACTAGCACATAACAGTTACACAATATATATTATTAACACTAGCACATAACAGCTACACAATATATATTATTAACACTAGCAAATAACAGCTACACAATATATATTATTAACACTAGCAAATAACAGCTACACAATATATATTATTAACACTAGCAAATAACAGCTACACAATATATATTATTAACACTAGCACATAACAGCTACACAATATATATTATTAACACTAGCAAATAACAGCTACACAATATATATTATTAACACTAGCACATAACAGCTACACAATATATATTATTAACACTAGCACATAACAGCTACACAATATATATTATTAACACTAGCACATAACAGTTACACAATATATATTATTAACACTAGCACATAACAGCTACACAATTTATATTATTAACACTAGCACATAACAGCAACACAATATATATTATTAACACTAGCACATAACAGCTACACAATATATATTATTAACACTAGCACATAACAGCTACACAATATATATTATTAACACTAGCACATAACAGCTACACAATGTATATTATTAACACTAGCACATAACAGCTACTCAATATATATTATTAACACTAGCACATAACAGCTACATAATATATATTATTAACATTAGCATATAACAGCTACACAGTATATATTATTAACACTAGCACATAACAGTTACACAATATATATTATTAACATAAGCACATAACAGCTACACAATGTATATTATTATATTATTAACACTAGCACATAACAGTTACACAATATATATTATTAACACTACCACATAACCGTTACACAATATATATTATTAACATTAGCACATAACAGCTACACAATATATATTATTAACACTAGCAGATAACAGTTACACAATATATATTAGTAACACTAGCACATAACAGCTACACAATATATATTATTAACACTAGCACATAACAGTTACACAATATATATTATTAACACTAGCACATAACAGCTACACAATATATATTACTAACACTAGCACATAACAGCTACATAATATATATTATTAACACTAGCACATAACAGCTACACAATATATATTATTAACACTAGCACATAACAGTTACACAATATATATTATTAACACTAGCACATAACAGCTACATAATATATATTATTAACACTAGCACATAACAGCTACACAATATATATTATTAACACTAGCACATAACAGTTACACAATATATATTATTAACACTAGCACATAACAGCTACACAATATATATTATTAACACTAGCACATAACAGCTACACAATATATATTATTAACACTAGCACATAACAGCTACACAATATATATTATTATCACTAGCACATAACAGCTACACAATATATATTATTAACACTAGCACATAACAGCTACACAATATATATTATTAACACTAGCATATAACAGCTACACAATATATATTATTAACACTAGCACATAACAGTTACACAATATATATTATTAACACTAGCACATAACAGTTACACAATATATATTATTAACACTAGCACATAACAGCTACACAATATATATTATTAACACTAGCACATAACAGCTACACAATATATATTATTAACACTAGCACATAACAGCTACACAATATATATTATTAACACTAGCATATAACAGCTAAACAATATATATTACTAGTACTAAAGCCCGTGTACACGGGCCATTTTTTGCAGTACAGCGGTCCCACCCCTTGCTCTCTCCTCCTCTCTTTTGCTCTCTCTTCCCCCCTCTCTTTTGCTTTCTCTCCCCCCTCTCTTTTGCTTTCTCTCACCCATCTCCTTTGTTCTCTGTCTCCCCTCTTTTGCTCTCTCTCTCCCCTCTTTTGCTCTCTCTCTCCCCTCTTTTGCTCTCTCCCTCCTTTCTTTTGCTCTCTCTCCCCCCCTCTTTTGTTCTCTCCCCCCTCTTTTGTTCTCTCCCCCCTCTTTGGCTCTTCCCCCCCCCTCTTTGGCTCTCCTCCCCCAAACCCTCTTTTGCTCTCTCTCCTCTTTGGCTCTCTCTCTCCTCTTTGGCTCTCTCTCCCCCCCCCCTTTGGCTCTCTCCCCCACCCTTTGGCTCTCTCCCCCCCCTTTGGCTCTCTCCCCCCCCCCCCTTTGGCTCTCTCTCCCCCCTCTTTGGCTCTCTCTCCCCCCTCTCTGGCTCTCTCCCCTCTTTTGCTCTCTCTCCTCTTTGGCTCTCTTTCCTCTTTGGCTCTCTCTCTCCCCCCTCTTTGGCTCTCCCCTTCCCTTTGCCCCCCCCCCCTCTTTGGATCTCCCCCCCCCCCCTCTTTTGCTCTCTCTCTCCCCTCTTTGGCTCTCTCCCCCCTCTTTTGTTCTCTCCCCCCTCTTTGGCGCTCCCCCCCTCTTTGGCTCTCCCCCCCCTCTTTGGCTCTCTCTCCCCCCTCTTTGGCTCTCCCCCCCTTTAGCTCTCTCCCTCCCCCCTCTTTGGCTCTCCCCCCCCTCTTTGGCTCTCTCTCCCCCCTCTTTGGCTCTCTCTCCCCCCTCTTTGGCTCTTTTTCCTCTTTGGCTCTCTCTCTCCCCCCTCTTTGGCTCTCCCCCCCCTTCTCTTTGGCTCTCCCCCCCCCTTCTCTTTGGCTCTCTCCCCCCCTTCTCTTTGGCGCCCTCTCCCCCCCCCCCTTCTCTTTGGCCCTCCCCCCCCTTTGGCTCTCTCTCCCCCCCTTTGGCCCTTCTCCCCCCCTCTCCTGCTCCCTCTCTGCCTCTGTCTTCACATTGCGGGACCCCGCCCAGCCACGCCCCGCACGACGCCCGGCCACGCCCCCAACGCAACGCTCCCGGCGGCCCCAAACAGCTGTGAGGTATGGGGAGCGCACTCCATATCTCTTGCCACAGGCTGTTTCAATCAGCTTACCTCGCGCTCCCCAGACCTCACAGCTGTTTGTGTACCTCGCGCTCCCTATGCTGTGTATCTCGCGCTCCCTATCTCAAGGACAAGTGTTTGTCTCTACTGCGCATGACGGCTTCAGACAAACACTTGGCCTTTTATAATATAGGATTAACACTAACACATAACAGTTACACAATATATATTATTAACACTAGCACATAACAGCTGCACAATATATATTACTAACACTAGCACATAACAGCTACACAATATATATTATTAACACTAGCACATAACAGCTACACAATATATATTATTAACACTAACACATAACAGTTACACAATATATATTATTAACACTAGCACATAACAGTTACACAATATATATTATTAACACTAGCACATAACAGCTACACAATATATATTATTAACACTAGCACATAACAGCTACACAATATATATTATTAACACTAGCATATAACAGCTACACAATATATATTATTAACACTAACACATAACAGTTACACAATATATATTATTAACACTAGCACATAACAGTTACACAATATATATTATTAACACATAACAGTTACACAATATATATTATTAACACTAGCACATAACAGCTACACAATATATATTATTAACACTAGCACATAACAGCTACACACTATATATTATTAACACTAGCACATAACAGCTACACAATATATATTATTAACACTAGCACATAACAGCTACACAATATATATTATTAACACTAGTACATAACAGTTACACAATATATATTATTAACACTAGCATATAACAACTACACAATATATATTATTAACACTAGCACATAACAGTTACACAATATATATTATTAACACTAGCACATAACAGTTACACAATATATATTATTAACACTAGCACATAACAGTTACACAATATATATTATTAACACTAGCACATAACAGCTACACAATATATATTATTAACACTAGCACATAACAGCTACACAATATATATTATTAACACTAGCACATAACAGCTACACAATATATATTATTAACACTAGCACATAACAGCTACACAATATATATTATTAACACTAGCACATAACAGCTACACACTATATATTATTAACACTAGTACATAACAGCTACACAATATATATTATTAACACTAGCACATAACAGCTACACAATATATATTATGAACACTAGCACATAACAGCTACACAATATATATTATTAACACTAGCACACAACAGTTACACAATATATATTGTTAACACTAGCACATAACAGCTACACAATATATATTATTATTATTATTATTATTATTATTATTATCACTAGCACATAACAACTACACAATATGTATTATTAACACTAGCACATAATAGCTACGTAATATATATTATTAACACTAGCACATAACAGTTACACAATATATATTATTAACACTAGTACATAACAACTACACAATATATATTATTAACACTGGCACATAACAGCTACACAATATATATTATTAACACTAGCACATAACAGTTACACAATATATATTATTAACACTAGCACATAACAACTACACAATATATATTATTAACACTAGCACATAACAGCTACACAATATATATTATTAACACTAGCACAAAACACAATATATATTGTGTTTTTAGTTACACAATATATATTATTAACACTAGCACATAACAGCTACACAATATATATTATTAACACTAGCACATAACAGCTACACTATATATATGTTACGGTTGCCTCCAGGCTGGCTGGAAGTTGGACCGTAGAAAAGGATGCTCCTAGCGCTCACCAAAGGATCATCAGCACCGAAGACACCATAGACTACTGCGTAGCCACCATAAGTAATGCAGACTCTACGAACCACCGCTGCTGGGCTGGTATCTCGCCGTCTGCTCTGCACCCTGGACCTACGACCAGGCTCCAGTAGGTGAACCTCTTCCTTCTGTAGCGTGAAGGAGGATCAGGAACAAGAGCTCTTACAAGAGCTCAGTAGCTAAGGGAGTATGAAGAGCATAGCAATCCCTGTAGTTATTGTAGCTGTCCCCTACAAACATGAGTCAAGGCTGCAAGTTAGAGGGTCAGAAAAGGTCTGATGTGCTGGAACGCACAGCCTGCTTTTTATTGAGGTTACATGCAAAAAAAGGACACTCTCAGGAGGAGGCATTAAATCCCCAATCACACATTTGATACATTTAGATAGAGAGACAACGCCCTTTGACAGGCCATAGTAGAATTACATTACTTCAGCAGATAACAAGTTACACACAAGAAAACAATGCAGTCCATCTTATCAACAGCAGGCTGACTCTGGAGATTAGACATTGGGAATGTTTATCACTAAACTTAATTAGAGCTGATGCCAGCAAACTTGTATTTAGAAAGTAGGTTCTTGAAGCTGAACAAAGTTAACTCTTTAGTTCTGACCGAAGGGTCTGTCACATAGCACTTAATGGCACACAATGAAAACGAATGCTTTTGTAACAGTGCTCCCTTTCTGTGGAACACTCTGCCTGTGTGGTACTTGGTTCAGTAAGCCCTATTTACTGAACCAAGTGGGAGAAAGCCAGGGACAAGTTATTTTACAGGTCTGGGGGCATAGTCTTAAAGGGGCATTGTTCACCAAAGTCACAATATTTCCCCAGACGGTTCTTAAAGGGCCATACACACCCAATAAAAGTTAATACATTTTCAGGGGCACAATCTTCCAGGGGCCATAGTCATGAGGAAGGATGCTGGCAAATAGGCTTCTCCACAATCCAGGGAAGCAGGGTAATTTTCCATTTAAAGGGCCAGTTACAAATAGCAGTTTGTAACAATATATTATTAACACTAGCACATAACAGCTGCACGATATATATTATTAACACTAGCACATAACAGTTACACACTATATATTATTAACACTAGCACATAACAGCTACACAATATATATTATTAACACTAGCACATAACAGTTACACAATATATATTATTAACACTAGCACATAACAGTTACACAATATATATTATTAACACTAGCACATAACAGCTACACAGTATATATTATTAACACTAGCACATAACAGCTACACAGTATATATTATTTACATTAGCACATAACAGTTACACAATATATATTATTAACACTAGCATATAACAGCTACACAGTATATATTATTAACATTAGCACATAACAGCTACACAATATATATTATTAACACTAGCACATAACAGCTACACACTATATATTATTAACACTAGCACATAACAGTTATACAATATATATTATTAACACTAGCACATAACAGCTACACAATATATATTATTAACACTAGCACATAACAGCTGCACAATATATATTATTAACACTAGCACATAACAGTTACACACTATATATTATTAACACTAGCACATAACAGCTACACAATATATATTATTAACACTAGCACATAACAGTTACACAATATATATTATTAACACTAGCACATAACAGCTACACAATATATATTATTAACACTAGCACATAACAGTTACACAATATATATTATTAACACTAGCACATAACCGTTACACACTATATATTATTAACACTAGCACATAACAGCTACACAATATATATTATTAACACTAGCACATAACAGCTACACAATATATATTATTAACACTAGCACATAACAGCTACACAATATATATTATTAACACTAGCACATAACAGTTACACACTATATATTATTAACACTAGCACATAACAGCTACACAATATATATTATTAACACTAGCACATAACAGCTACACAATATATATTAATAACACTAGCACATAACAGTTACACAATATATATTATTAACACTAGCACATACCAGCTACATGATATATATTATTAACACTAGCACATAACAGCTACACAATATATATTATTAACACTAGCACATAACAGCTACATAATATATATTATTAACACTAGCACATAACAGTTACACAATATATAATATTAACACTGGCACATAACAGCTACACAATATATATTATTAACACTAGCACATAACAGCTACACAATATATATTATTAACACTAGCACATAACAGCTACACAATATATATTATTAACCCTAGTACATAACAGTTACACAATATATATTATTAACACTAGCACATAACAGGTACACAATATATATTATTAACACTAGCACATAACAGTTACACAATATATATTATTAACACTAGCATATAACAACTACACAATATATATTATTAACACTAGCACATAACAGTTACACAATATATATTATTAACACAAGCAGTTAACAGCTACACAATATATATTATTAACACTAGCAGATAACAGTTACACAATATATATTAATAACACTAGCACATAACAGTTACACAATATATATTATTAACACTAGCACATAACAGCTACACAATATATATTATTAACACTAGCACATAACAGTTACACAATATATATTATTAACACTAGCACATAACCGTTACACACTATATATTATTAACACTAGCACATAACAGCTACACAATATATATTATTAACACTAGCACATAACAGCTACACAATATATATTATTAACACTAGCACATAACAGCTGCACAATATATATTATTAACACTAGCACATAACAGTTACACACTATATATTATTAACACTAGCACATAACAGCTACACAATATATATTATTAACACTAGCACATAACAGCTACACAATATATATTAATAACACTAGCACATAACAGTTACACAATATATATTATTAACACTAGCACATACCAGCTACATGATATATATTATTAACACTAGCACATAACAGCTACACAATATATATTATTAACACTAGCACATAACAGCTACATAATATATATTATTAACACTAGCACATAACAGTTACACAATATATAATATTAACACTGGCACATAACAGCTACACAATATATATTATTAACACTAGCACATAACAGCTACACAATATATATTATTAACACTAGCACATAACAGCTACACAATATATATTATTAACACTAGTACATAACAGTTACACAATATATATTATTAACACTAGCACATAACAGGTACACAATATATATTATTAACACTAGCACATAACAGTTACACAATATATATTATTAACACTAGCATATAACAACTACACAATATATATTATTAACACTAGCACATAACAGTTACACAATATATATTATTAACACAAGCAGTTAACAGCTACACAATATATATTATTAACACTAGCAGAGAACAGTTACACAATATATATTATTAACACTAGCACATAACAGTTACACAATACATATTATTAACACTAGCACATAACAGTTACACAATATATATTATTAACACTAGCACATAACAGTTACACAATATATATTATTAGCACTAGCACATAATAGCTACACAATATATATTATTAACACTAGCAGATAACAGTTACACAATATATATTATTAACACTAGCACATAATAGCTACACAATATATATTATTAACACTAGCACATAACAGCTACACAATATATATTATTAACACTAGCACATAACAGCTACACAGTATATATTATTAACACTAGCACATAACAGCTACACAATATATATTATTAACACTAGCATATAACAACTACACAATATGTATTATTAACACTAGCACATAACAGTTACACAATATATATTATTAGCACTAGCACATAATAGCTACACAATATATATTATTAACACTAGCAGATAACAGTTACACAATATATATTATTAACACTAGCACATAATAGCTACACAATATATATTATTAACACTAGCACATAACAGTTACACAATATATATTATTAACACTAGCACATAACAGCTACACAATATATATTATTAACACTAGCACATAACAGCTACACAATATATATTATTAACACTAGCACATAACAGCTACACAATATATATTATTATCACTAGCACATAACAGCTACACAATATATATTATTAACACTAGCACATAACAGCTACACAATATATATTATTAACACTAGCATATAACAGCTACACAATATATATTATTAACACTAGCACATAACAGTTACACAATATATATTATTAACACTAGCACATAACAGTTACACAATATATATTATTAACACTAGCACATAACAGTTACACAATATATATTATTAACACTAGCATATAACAGCTACACAATATATATTATTAACACTAGCACATAACAGCTACACAATATATATTATTAACACTAGCACATAACAGCTACACAATATATATTATTAACACTAGCATATAACAGCTAAACAATATATATTACTAGTACTAAAGCCCGTGTACACGGGCCATTTTTTGCAGTACAGCGGTCCCACCCCTTGCTCTCTCCTCCTCTCTTTTGCTCTCTCTTCCCCCCTCTCTTTTGCTTTCTCTCCCCCCTCTCTTTTGCTTTCTCTCCCCCATCTCCTTTGTTCTCTGTCTCCCCTCTTTTGCTCTCTCTCTCCCCTCTTTTGCTCTCTCTCTCCCCTCTTTGGCTCTCTCCCTCCTTTCTTTTGCTCTCTCTCCCCCCTCTTTTGTTCTCTCCCTCCTCTTTTGTTCTCTCCCCCCTCTTTGGCTCTTCCCCCCCCCTCTTTGGCTCTCCTCCCCCAAACCCTCTTTTGCTCTCTCTCCTCTTTGGCTCTCTCTCTCCTCTTTGGCTCTCTCTCTCCCCCCCTTTGGCTCTCCCCCCCCCCCCTTTGGCTCTCTCCCCCCCCTTTGGCTCTCTCCCCCCCCTTTGGCTCTCTCTCCCCCCTCTTTGGCTCTCTCCCCTCTTTTGCTCTCTCTCCTCTTTGGCTCTCTTTCCTCTTTGGCTCTCTCTCTCCCCCCTCTTTGGCTCTCCCCTTCCCTTTGCCCCCCCCCCTCTTTGGATCTCCCCCCCCCCTCTTTTGCTCTCTCTCTCCCCTCTTTGGCTCTCTCCCCCCTCTTTTGTTCTCTCCCCCCTCTTTGGCTCTCCCCCCCTCTTTGGCTCTCCCCCCCCCCTCTTTGGCTCTCTCTCCCCCCTCTTTGGCTCTCCCCCCCTTTAGCTCTCTCCCTCCCCCCTCTTTGGCTCTCCCCCCCCCTCTTTGGCTCTCTCTCCCCCCTCTTTGGCTCTTTTTCCTCTTTGGCTCTCTCTCTCCCCCCTCTTTGGCTCTCCCCCCCCTTCTCTTTGGCTCTCCCCCCCCCCTTCTCTTTGGCTCTCTCCCCCCCTTCTCTTCGGCGCCCTCTCCGCCCCCCCCCTTCTCTTTGGCCCTCCCCCCCCCCTTTGGCTCTCTCTCCCCCCCTTTGGCCCTTCTCCCCCCCTCTCCTGCTCCCTCTCTGGCTCTGTCTTCACATTGCGGGACCCCGCCCGGCCACGCCCCTCACAACGCCCGGCCACGCCCCCATCGCAATGCTCCCGGCGGCCACAAACAGCTGTGAGGTCTGGGGAGCGCACTCCATATCTCTTGCCACAGGCTGTTTCAATCAGCTTACCTCGCGCTCCCCAGACCTCACAGCTGTTTGTGTACCTCGCGCTCCCTATGCTGTGTATCTCGCGCTCCCTATCTCAAGGACAAGTGTTTGTCTCTACTGCGCATGACGGCTTCAGACAAACACTTGGCCTTTTATAATATAGGATTAACACTAACACATAACAGTTACACAATATATATTATTAACACTAGCACATAACAGCTGCACAATATATATTATTAACACTAGCACATAACAGCTACACAATATATATTATTAACACTAGCATATAACAGCTACACAATATATATTATTAACACTAGCACATAACAGCTACACAATATATATTATTAACACTAGCATATAACAGCTACACAATATATATTATTAACACTAACACATAACAGTTACACAATATATATTATTAACACTAGCACATAACAGTTACACAATATATATTATTAACACTAGCATATAACAGCTACACAATATATATTATTAACACTAGCACATAACAGCTACACAATATATATTATTAACACTAGCATATAACAGCTACACAATATATATTATTAACACTAACACATAACAGTTACACAATATATATTATTAACACTAGCACATAACAGTTACACAATATATATTATTAACACTAACACATAACAGTTACACAATATATATTATTAACACTAGCACATAACAGCTACACAATATATATTATTAACACTAGCAAATAACAGTTACACAATATATATTATTAACACTAGCACATAACAGCTACACAATATATATTATTAACACTAGCACATAACAGCTACACAATATATATTATTAACACTAGTACATAACAGTTACACAATATATATTATTAACACTAGCATATAACATCTACACAATATATATTATTAACACTAGCACATAACAGTTACACAATATATATTATTAACACTAGCACATAACAGTTACACAATATATATTATTAACACTAGCACATAACAGTTACACAATATATATTATTAACACTAGCACATAACAGCTACACAATATATATTATTAACACTAGCACATAACAGTTACACAATATATATTATTAACACTAGCACATAACAGCTACACAATATATATTATTAACACTAACACATAACAGCTACACAATATATATTATTAACACTAGCACATAACAGCTACACACTATATATTATTAACACTAGTGCATAACAGCTACACAATATATATTATTAACACTAGCACATAACAGCTACACAATATATATTATGAACACTAGCACATAACAGCTACACAATATATATTATTAACACTAGCACACAACAGTTACACAATATATATTGTTAACACTAGCACATAACAGCTACACAATATATATTATTATTATTATTATTATTATTATTAACACTAGCACATAACAACTACACAATATGTATTATTAACACTAGCACATAATAGCTACGTAATATATATTATTAACACTAGCACATAACAGTTACACAATATATATTATTAACACTAGTACATAACAACTACACAATATATATTATTAACACTGGCACATAACAGCTATACAATATATATTATTAACACTAGCACATAACAGTTACACAATATATATTATTAACACTAGCACATAACAACTACACAATATATATTATTAACACTAGCACATAACAGCTACACAATATATCTTATTAACACTAGCACAAAACACAATATATATTGTGTTTTTAGTTACACAATATATATTATTAACACTAGCACATAACAGCTACACAATATATATTATTAACACTAGCACATAACAGCTACACAATATATATTATTAACACTAGCACAAAACACAATATATATTGTGTTTTTAGTTACACAATATATATTATTAACACTAGCACATAACAGCTACACAATATATATTATTAACACTAGCACATAACAGCTACACTATATATATGTTACGGTTGCCTCCAGGCTGGCTGGAAGTTGGACCGTAGAAAAGGATGCTCCTAGCGCTCACCAAAGGATCATCAGCACCGAAGACACCATAGACTACTGCGTAGCCACCATAAGTAATGCAGATTCTACGAACCACCGCTGCTGGGCTGGTATCTCGCCGTCTGCTCTGCACCCTGGACCTACGACCAGGCTCCAGTAGGTGAACCTCTTCCTTCTGTAGCGTGAAGGAGGATCAGGAACAAGAGCTCTTACAAGAGCTCAGTAGCTAAGGGAGTATGAAGAGCATAGCAATCCCTGTAGTTATTGTAGCTGTCCCCTACAAACATGAGTCAAGGCTGCAAGTTAGAGGGTCAGAAAAGGTCTGATGTGCTGGAACGCACAGCCTGCTTTTTATTGAGGTTACATGCAAAAAAAGGACACTCTCAGGAGGAGGCATTAAATCCCCAATCACACATTTGATACATTTAGATAGAGAGACAACGCCCTTTGACAGGCCATAGTAGAATTACATTACTTCAGCAGATAACAAGTTACACACAAGAAAACAATGCAGTCCATCTTATCAACAGCAGGCTGACTCTGGAGATTAGACAATGGGAATGTTTATCACTAAACTTAATTAGAGCTGATGCCAGCAAACTTGTATTTAGAAAGTAGGTTCTTGAAGCTGAACAAAGTTAACTCTTTAGTTCTGACCGAAGGGTCTGTCACATAGCACTTAATGGCACACAATGAAAACGAATGCTTTTGTAACAGTGCTCCCTTTCTGTGGAACACTCTGCCTGTGTGGTACTTGGTTCAGTAAGCCCTATTTACTGAACCAAGTGGGAGAAAGCCAGGGACAAGTTATTTTACAGGTCTGGGGGCATAGTCTTAAAGGGGCATTGTTCACCAAAGTCACAATATTTCCCCAGACGGTTCTTAAAGGGCCATACACACCCAATAAAAGTTAATACATTTTCAGGGGCACAATCTTCCAGGGGCCATAGTCATGAGGAAGGATGCTGGCAAATAGGCTTCTCCACAATCCAGGGAAGCAGGGCAATTTTCCATTTAAAGGGCCAGTTACAAATAGCAGTTTGTAACAATATATTATTAACACTAGCACATAACAGCTGCACAATATATATTATTAACACTAGCACATAACAGTTACACACTATATATTATTAACACTAGCACATAACAGCTACACAATATATATTATTAACACTAGCACATAACAGCTACACAATATATATTATTAACACTAGCACATAACAGCTACACAATATATATTATTAACACTAGCACATAACAGCTACAGAATATATATTATTAACACTAGCACATAACAGTTATACAATATATATTATTAACACTAGCACATAACAGCTACACAATATATATTATTAACACTAGCACATAACAGCTGCACAATATATATTATTAACACTAGCACATAACAGCTACACAATATATATTATTAACACTAGCACATAACAGTTACACAATATATATTATTAACACTAGCACATAACCGTTACACACTATATATTATTAACACTAGCACATAACAGCTACACAATATATATTATTAACACTAGCACATAACAGCTACACAATATATATTATTAACACTAGCACATAACAGCTGCACAATATATATTATTAACACTAGCACATAACAGTTACACACTATATATTATTAACACTAGCACATAACAGCTACACAATATATATTATTAACACTAGCACATAACAGCTACACAATATATATTAATAACACTAGCACATAACAGTTACACAATATATATTATTAACACTAGCACATAACAGCTACACAATATATATTATTAACACTAGCACATAACAGTTACACAATATATATTATTAACACTAGCACATAACCGTTACACACTATATATTATTAACACTAGCACATAACAGCTACACAATATATATTATTAACACTAGCACATAACAGCTACACAATATATATTATTAACACTAGCACATAACAGCTGCACAATATATATTATTAACACTAGCACATAACAGTTACACACTATATATTATTAACACTAGCACATAACAGCTACACAATATATATTATTAACACTAGCACATAACAGCTACACAATATATATTATTAACACTAGCACATAACAGTTACACAATATATATTATTAACACTAGCACATACCAGCTACATGATATATATTATTAACACTAGCACATAACAGCTACACAATATATATTATTAACACTAGCACATAACAGCTACATAATACATATTATTAACACTAGCACATAACAGTTACACAATATATAATATTAACACTGGCACATAACAGCTACACAATATATATTATTAACACTAGCACATAACAGCTACACAATATATATTATTAACACTAGCACATAACAGCTACACAATATATATTATTAACACTAGTACATAACAGTTACACAATATATATTATTAACACTAGCACATAACAGTTACACAATATATATTATTAACACTAGCACATAACAGTTACACAATATATATTATTAACACTAGCACATAACAACTACACAATATATATTATTAACACTAGCACATAACAGTTACACAATATATATTATTAACACAAGCAGTTAACCGCTACACAATATATATTATTAACACTAGCAGATAACAGTTACACAATATATATTATTAACACTAGCACATAAAAGTTACACAATACATATTATTAACACTAGCACATAACAGTTACACAATATATATTATTAACACTAGCACATAACAGTTACACAATATATATTATTAGCACTAGCACATAATAGCTACACAATATATATTATTAACACTAGCAGATAACAGTTACACAATATATATTATTAACACTAGCACATAATAGCTACACAATATATATTATTAACACTAGCACATAACAGCTACACAATATATATTATTAACACTAGCACATAACAGCTACACAATATATATTATTAACACTAGCACATAACAGCTACACAATATATATTATTAACACTAGCATATAACAACTACACAATATATATTATTAACACTAGCACATAACAGTTACACAATATATATTATTAACACTAGCACCTAAATGCTACACAATATATATTATTAACACTAGCACATAACAGTTATACAATATATATTATTAACACTAGCACATAACAGTTACACAATATATATTATTAACACTAGCACATAACAGTTACACAATATATATTATTAACACTAGCACATAACAGTTACACAATATATATTATTAACACTAGCACATAACAGTTACATAATATATATTATTAACACTAGCACATAACAGTTACACAATATATATTATTAACACTAGCACATAACAGCTACACAATATATATTATTAACACTAGCACATAACAGCTACACAATATATATTATTAACACTAGCACATAACAGTTACACAATATATATTATTAACACTAGCACATAACAGCTACACAATATATATTATTAACACTAGCACATAACAGCTACACAATATATATTATTAACACTAGCACATAACAGCTACACAATATATATTATTAACACTAGCACATAACAGCTACACAATATATATTATTAACACTAGCACATAACAGCTACACAATATATATTATTAACACTAGCACATAACAGTTACACAATATATATTATTTACACTAGCACATAACAGCTACACAATATATATTATTAACACTAGCACATAACAGCTACACAATATATATTATTAACACTAGCACATAACAGCTACACAATATATATTATTAACACTAGCACATAACAGCTACACAATATATATTATTAACACTAGCACATATCAGTTACACAATATATATTATTAACACTAGCACATAACAGCTACACAATATATATTATTAACACTAGCACATAACAGTTACACAATATATATTATTAACACTAGCACATAACAGCTACACAATATATATTATTAACACTAGCAAATAACAGCTACACAATATATATTATTAACACTAGCAAATAACAGCTACACAATATATATTATTAACACTAGCAAATAACAGCTACACAATATATATTATTAACACTAGCACATAACAGCTACACAATATATATTATTAACACTAGCAAATAACAGCTACACAATATATATTATTAACACTAGCACATAACAGCTACACAATATATATTATTAACACTAGCACATAACAGCTACACAATATATATTATTAACACTAGCACATAACAGTTACACAATATATATTATTAACACTAGCACATAACAGCTACACAATATATATTATTAACACTAGCACATAACAGCAACACAATATATATTATTAACACTAGCACATAACAGCTACACAATATATATTATTAACACTAGCACATAACAGCTACACAATATATATTATTAACACTAGCACATAACAGCTACACAATGTATATTATTAACACTAGCACATAACAGCTACACAATATATATTATTAACACTAGCACATAACAGCTACATAATATATATTATTAACACTAGCACATAACAGCTACACAGTATATATTATTAACACTAGCACATAACAGTTACACAATATATATTATTAACATTAGCACATAACAGCTACACAATATATATTATTAACACTAGCACATAACAGTTACACAATATATATTATTAACACTAACACATAACCGTTACACAATATATATTATTAACATTAGCACATAACAGCTACACAATATATATTATTAACACTAGCAGATAACAGTTACACAATATATATTAGTAACACTAGCACATAACAGCTACACAATATATATTATTAACACTAGCACATAACAGTTACACAATATATATTATTAACACTAGCACATAACAGCTACACAATATATATTACTAACACTAGCACATAACAGCTACATAATATATATTATTAACACTAGCACATAACAGCTACACAATATATATTATTAACACTAGCACATAACAGTTACACAATATATATTATTAACACTAGCACATAACAGCTACATAATATATATTATTAACACTAGCACATAACAGCTACACAATATATATTATTAACACTAGCACATAACAGTTACACAATATATATTATTAACACTAGCACATAACAGCTACACAATATATATTATTAACACTAGCACATAACAGCTACACAATATATATTATTAACACTAGCACATAACAGCTACACAATATATATTATTATCACTAGCACATAACAGCTACACAATATATATTATTTACACTAGCACATAACAGCTACACAATATATATTATTAACACTAGCATATAACAGCTACACAATATATATTATTAACACTAGCACATAACAGTTACACAATATATATTATTAACACTAGCACATAACAGTTACACAATATATATTATTAACACTAGCACATAACAGCTACACAATATATATTATTAACACTAGCACATAACAGCTACACAATATATATTATTAACACTAGCACATAACAGCTACACAATATATATTATTAACACTAGCATATAACAGCTAAACAATATATATTACTAGTACTAAAGCCCGTGTACACGGGCCATTTTTTGCAGTACAGCGGTCCCACCCCTTGCTCTCTCCTCCTCTCTTTTGCTCTCTCTTCCCCCCTCTCTTTTGCTTTCTCTCCCCCCTCTCTTTTGCTTTCTCTCACCCATCTCCTTTGTTCTCTGTCTCCCCTCTTTTGCTCTCTCTCTCCCCTCTTTTGCTCTCTCTCTCCCCTCTTTTGCTCTCTCCCTCCTTTCTTTTGCTCTCTCTCCCCCCTCTTTTGTTCTCTCCCCCCTCTTTTGTTCTCTCCCCCCTCTTTGGCTCTTCCCCCCCCCTCTTTGGCTCTCCTCCCCCAAACCCTCTTTTGCTCTCTCTCCTCTTTGGCTCTCTCTCTCCTCTTTGGCTCTCTCTCCCCCCCCCTTTGGCTCTCTCCCCCACCCTTTGGCTCTCTCCCCCCCCTTTGGCTCTCTCCCCCCCCCCCCTTTGGCTCTCTCTCCCCCCTCTTTGGCTCTCTCTCCCCCCTCTTTGGCTCTCTCCCCTCTTTTGCTCTCTCTCCTCTTTTGCTCTCTTTCCTCTTTGGCTCTCTCTCTCCCCCCTCTTTGGCTCTCCCCTTCCCTTTGCCCCCCCCCCTCTTTGGATCTCCCCCCCCCCCTCTTTTGCTCTCTCTCTCCCCTCTTTGGCTCTCTCCCCCCCTCTTTTGTTCTCTCCCCCCTCTTTGGCGCTCCCCCCCTCTTTGGCTCTCCCCCCCCTCTTTGGCTCTCTCTCCCCCCTCTTTGGCTCTCCCCCCCTTTGGCTCTCTCCCCCCCCTTTCGCTCTCCCCCCCCTCTTTGGCTCTCTCTCCCCCCTCTTTGGCTCTCTCTCCCCCCTCTTTGGCTCTTTTTCCTCTTTGGCTCTCTCTCTCCCCCCTCTTTGGCTCTCCCCCCCCTTCTCTTTGGCTCTCCCCCCCCCTTCTCTTTGGCTCTCTCCCCCCCTTCTCTTTGGCGCCCTCTCCCCCCCCCCCCCTTCTCTTTGGCCCTCCCCCCCCTTTGGCTCTCTCTCCCCCCCCTTTGGCCCTTCTCCCCCCCTCTCCTGCTCCCTCTCTGCCTCTGTCTTCACATTGCGGGACCCCGCCCAGCCACGCCCCTCACGACGCCCGGCCACGCCCCCATCGCAACGCTCCCGGCGGCCACAAACAGCTGTGAGGTATGGGGAGCGCACTCCATATCTCTTGCCACAGGCTGTTTCAATCAGCTTACCTCGCGCTCCCCAGACCTCACAGCTGTTTGTGTACCTCGCGCTCCCTATGCTGTGTATCTCGCGCTCCCTATCTCAAGGACAAGTGTTTGTCTCTACTGCGCATGACGGCTTCAGACAAACACTTGGCCTTTTATAATATAGGATTAACACTAACACATAACAGTTACACAATATATATTATTAACACTAGCACATAACAGCTGCACAATATATATTACTAACACTAGCACATAACAGCTACACAATATATATTATTAACACTAGCATATAACAGCTACACAATATATATTATTAACACTAACACATAACAGTTACACAATATATATTATTAACACTAGCACATAACAGTTACACAATATATATTATTAACACTAGCACATAACAGCTACACAATATATATTATTAACACTAGCACATAACAGCTACACAATATATATTATTAACACTAGCATATAACAGCTACACAATATATATTATTAACACTAACACATAACAGTTACACAATATATATTATTAACACTAGCACATAACAGTTACACAATATATATTATTAACACATAACAGTTACACAATATATATTATTAACACTAGCACATAACAGCTACACAATATATATTATTAACACTAGCACATAACAGCTACACAATATATATTATTAACACTAGCACATAACAGCTACACAATATATATTATTAACACTAGCACATAACAGCTACACAATATATATTATTAACACTAGTACATAACAGTTACACAATATATATTATTAACACTAGCATATAACAACTACACAATATATATTATTAACACTAGCACATAACAGTTACACAATATATATTATTAACACTAGCACATAACAGTTACACAATATATATTATTAACACTAGCACATAACAGTTACACAATATATATTATTAACACTAGCACATAACAGCTACACAATATATATTATTAACACTAGCACATAACAGCTACACAATATATATTATTAACACTAGCACATAACAGCTACACAATATATATTATTAACACTAGCACATAACAGCTACACAATATATATTATTAACACTAGCACATAACAGCTACACACTATATATTATTAACACTAGTACATAACAGCTACACAATATATATTATTAGCACTAGCACATAACAGTTACACAATATATATTATTAACACTAGCACATAACAGCTACACAATATATATTATTAACACTAGCACACAACAGTTACACAATATATATTGTTAACACTAGCACATAACAGCTACACAATATATATTATTATTATTATTATTATTATTATTATTATCACTAGCACATAACAACTACACAATATGTATTATTAACACTAGCACATAATAGCTACGTAATATATATTATTAACACTAGCACATAACAGTTACACAATATATATTATTAACACTAGTACATAACAACTACACAATATATATTATTAACACTGGCACATAACAGCTACACAATATATATTATTAACACTAGCACATAACAGTTACACAATATATATTATTAACACTAGCACATAACAACTACACAATATATATTATTAACACTAGCACATAACAGCTACACAATATATATTATTAACACTAGCACAAAACACAATATATATTGTGTTTTTAGTTACACAATATATATTATTAACACTAGCACATAACAGCTACACAATATATATTATTAACACTAGCACATAACAGCTACACTATATATATGTTACGGTTGCCTCCAGGCTGGCTGGAAGTTGGACCGTAGAAAAGGATGCTCCTAGCGCTCACCAAAGGATCATCAGCACCGAAGACACCATAGACTACTGCGTAGCCACCATAAGTAATGCAGACTCTACGAACCACCGCTGCTGGGCTGGTATCTCGCCGTCTGCTCTGCACCCTGGACCTACGACCAGGCTCCAGTAGGTGAACCTCTTCCTTCTGTAGCGTGAAGGAGGATCAGGAACAAGAGCTCTTACAAGAGCTCAGTAGCTAAGGGAGTATGAAGAGCATAGCAATCCCTGTAGTTATTGTAGCTGTCCCCTACAAACATGAGTCAAGGCTGCAAGTTAGAGGGTCAGAAAAGGTCTGATGTGCTGGAACGCACAGCCTGCTTTTTATTGAGGTTACATGCAAAAAAAGGACACTCTCAGGAGGAGGCATTAAATCCCCAATCACACATTTGATACATTTAGATAGAGAGACAACGCCCTTTGACAGGCCATAGTAGAATTACATTACTTCAGCAGATAACAAGTTACACACAAGAAAACAATGCAGTCCATCTTATCAACAGCAGGCTGACTCTGGAGATTAGACAATGGGAATGTTTATCACTAAACTTAATTAGAGCTGATGCCAGCAAACTTGTATTTAGAAAGTAGGTTCTTGAAGCTGAACAAAGTTAACTCTTTAGTTCTGACCGAAGGGTCTGTCACATAGCACTTAATGGCACACAATGAAAACGAATGCTTTTGTAACAGTGCTCCCTTTCTGTGGAACACTCTGCCTGTGTGGTACTTGGTTCAGTAAGCCCTATTTACTGAACCAAGTGGGAGAAAGCCAGGGACAAGTTATTTTACAGGTCTGGGGGCATAGTCTTAAAGGGGCATTGTTCACCAAAGTCACAATATTTCCCCAGACGGTTCTTAAAGGGCCATACACACCCAATAAAAGTTAATACATTTTCAGGGGCACAATCTTCCAGGGGCCATAGTCATGAGGAAGGATGCTGGCAAATAGGCTTCTCCACAATCCAGGGAAGCAGGGTAATTTTCCATTTAAAGGGCCAGTTACAAATAGCAGTTTGTAACAATATATTATTAACACTAGCACATAACAGCTGCACGATATATATTATTAACACTAGCACATAACAGTTACACACTATATATTATTAACACTAGCACATAACAGCTACACAATATATATTATTAACACTAGCACATAACAATTACACAATATATATTATTAACACTAGCACATAACAGTTACACAATATATATTATTAACACTAGCACATAACAGCTACACAGTATATATTATTAACACTAGCACATAACAGCTACACAGTATATATTATTAACACTAGCACATAACAGTTACACAATATATATTATTAACACTAGCACATAACAGCTACACAATATATATTATTAACACTAGCACATAACAGCTACACAATATATATTATTAACACTAGCACATAACAGCTACAGAATATATATTATTAACACTAGCACATAACAGTTATACAATATATATTATTAACACTAGCACATAACAGCTACACAATATATATTATTAACACTAGCACATAACAGCTGCACAATATATATTATTAACACTAGCACATAACAGTTACACACTATATATTATTAACACTAGCACATAACAGCTACACAATATATATTAATAACACTAGCACATAACAGTTACACAATATATATTATTAACACTAGCACATAACAGCTACACAATATATATTATTAACACTAGCACATAACAGTTACACAATATATATTATTAACACTAGCACATAACCGTTACACACTATATATTATTAACACTAGCACATAACAGCTACACAATATATATTATTAACACTAGCACATAACAGCTACACAATATATATTATTAACACTAGCACATAACAGCTACACAATATATATTATTAACACTAGCACATAACAGTTACACACTATATATTATTAACACTAGCACATAACAGCTACACAATATATATTATTAACACTAGCACATAACAGCTACACAATATATATTATTAACACTAGCACATAACAGTTACACAATATATATTATTAACACTAGCACATACCAGCTACATGATATATATTATTAACACTAGCACATAACAGCTACACAATATATATTATTAACACTAGCACATAACAGCTACATAATATATATTATTAACACTAGCACATAACAGTTACACAATATATAATATTAACACTGGCACATAACAGCTACACAATATATATTATTAACACTAGCACATAACAGCTACACAATATATATTATTAACACTAGCACATAACAGCTACACAATATATATTATTAACCCTAGTACATAACAGTTACACAATATATATTATTAACACTAGCACATAACAGGTACACAATATATATTATTAACACTAGCACATAACAGTTACACAATATATATTATTAACACTAGCATATAACAACTACACAATATATATTATTAACACTAGCACATAACAGTTACACAATATATATTATTAACACAAGCAGTTAACAGCTACACAATATATATTATTAACACTAGCAGATAACAGTTACACAATATATATTAATAACACTAGCACATAACAGTTACACAATATATATTATTAACACTAGCACATAACAGCTACACAATATATATTATTAACACTAGCACATAACAGTTACACAATATATATTATTAACACTAGCACATAACCGTTACACACTATATATTATTAACACTAGCACATAACAGCTACACAATATATATTATTAACACTAGCACATAACAGCTACACAATATATATTATTAACACTAGCACATAACAGCTGCACAATATATATTATTAACACTAGCACATAACAGTTACACACTATATATTATTAACACTAGCACATAACAGCTACACAATATATATTATTAACACTAGCACATAACAGCTACACAATATATATTAATAACACTAGCACATAACAGTTACACAATATATATTATTAACACTAGCACATACCAGCTACATGATATATATTATTAACACTAGCACATAACAGCTACACAATATATATTATTAACACTAGCACATAACAGCTACACAATATATATTATTAACACTAGCACATAACAGTTACACAATATATAATATTAACACTAGCACATAACAGCTACACAATATATATTATTAACACTAGCACATAACAGCTACACAATATATATTATTAACACTAGCACATAACAGCTACACAATATATATTATTAACACTAGTACATAACAGTTACACAATATATATTATTAACACTAGCACATAACAGGTACACAATATATATTATTAACACTAGCACATAACAGTTACACAATATATATTATTAACACTAGCATATAACAACTACACAATATATATTATTAACACTAGCACATAACAGTTACACAATATATATTATTAACACAAGCAGTTAACAGCTACACAATATATATTATTAACACTAGCAGATAACAGTTACACAATATATATTATTAACACTAGCACATAACAGTTACACAATACATATTATTAACACTAGCACATAACAGTTACACAATATATATTATTAACACTAGCACATAACAGTTACACAATATATATTATTAGCACTAGCACATAATAGCTACACAATATATATTATTAACACTAGCAGATAACAGTTACACAATATATATTATTAACACTAGCACATAATAGCTACACAATATATATTATTAACACTAGCACATAACAGCTACACAATATATATTATTAACACTAGCACATAACAGCTACACAGTATATATTATTAACACTAGCACATAACAGCTACACAATATATATTATTAACACTAGCATATAACAACTACACAATATGTATTATTAACACTAGCACATAACAGTTACACAATATATATTATTAGCACTAGCACATAATAGCTACACAATATATATTATTAACACTAGCAGATAACAGTTACACAATATATATTATTAACACTAGCACATAATAGCTACACAATATATATTATTAACACTAGCACATAACAGTTACACAATATATATTATTAACACTAGCACATAACAGCTACACAATATATATTATTAACACTAGCACATAACAGCTACACAATATATATTATTAACACTAGCACATAACAGCTACACAATATATATTATTATCACTAGCACATAACAGCTACACAATATATATTATTAACACTAGCACATAACAGCTACACAATATATATTATTAACACTAGCATATAACAGCTACACAATATATATTATTAACACTAGCACATAACAGTTACACAATATATATTATTAACACTAGCACATAACAGTTACACAATATATATTATTAACACTAGCACATAACAGTTACACAATATATATTATTAACACTAGCATATAACAGCTACACAATATATATTATTAACACTAGCACATAACAGCTACACAATATATATTATTAACACTAGCACATAACAGCTACACAATATATATTATTAACACTAGCATATAACAGCTACACAATATATATTACTAGTACTAAAGCCCGTGTACACGGGCCATTTTTTGCAGTACAGCGGTCCCACCCCTTGCTCTCTCCTCCTCTCTTTTGCTCTCTCTTCCCCCCTCTCTTTTGCTTTCTCTCCCCCCTCTCTTTTGCTTTCTCTCCCCCATCTCCTTTGTTCTCTGTCTCCCCTCTTTTGCTCTCTCTCTCCCCTCTTTTGCTCTCTCTCTCCCCTCTTTGGCTCTCTCCCTCCTTTCTTTTGCTCTCTCTCCCCCCTCTTTTGTTCTCTCCCTCCTCTTTTGTTCTCTCCCCCCTCTTTGGCTCTTCCCCCCCCCTCTTTGGCTCTCCTCCCCCAAACCCTCTTTTGCTCTCTCTCCTCTTTGGCTCTCTCTCTCCTCTTTGGCTCTCTCTCTCCCCCCCTTTGGCTCTCTCCCCCCCCCCCTTTGGCTCTCTCCCCCCCCCTTTGGCTCTCTCCCCCCCCTTTGGCTCTCTCTCCCCCCTCTTTGGCTCTCTCCCCTCTTTTGCTCTCTCTCCTCTTTGGCTCTCTTTCCTCTTTGGCTCTCTCTCTCCCCCCTCTTTGGCTCTCCCCTTCCCTTTGCCCCCCCCCCCTCTTTGGATCTCCCCCCCCCTCTTTTTCTCTCTCTCTCCCCTCTTTGGCTCTCTCCCCCCTCTTTTGTTCTCTCCCCCCTCTTTGGCGCTCCCCCCCCTCTTTGGCTCTCCCCCCCCCCTCTTTGGCTCTCTCTCCCCCCTCTTTGGCTCTCCCCCCCCTTTAGCTCTCTCCCTCCCCCCTCTTTGGCTCTCCCCCCCCCCTCTTTGGCTCTCTCTCCCCCCTCTTTGGCTCTTTTTCCTCTTTGGCTCTCTCTCTCCCCCCTCTTTGGCTCTCCCCCCCCTTCTCTTTGGCTCTCCCCCCCCCCTTCTCTTTGGCTCTCTCCCCCCCTTCTCTTTGGCGCCCTCTCCCCCCCCCCCCTTCTCTTTGGCCCTCCCCCCCCCCCTTTGGCTCTCTCTCCCCCCCTTTGGCCCTTCTCCCCCCCTCTCCTGCTCCCTCTCTGGCTCTGTCTTCACATTGCGGGACCCCGCCCGGCCACGCCCCTCACAACGCCCGGCCACGCCCCCATCGCAATGCTCCCGGCGGCCACAAACAGCTGTGAGGTCTGGGGAGCGCACTCCATATCTCTTGCCACAGGCTGTTTCAATCAGCTTACCTCGCGCTCCCCAGACCTCACAGCTGTTTGTGTACCTCGCGCTCCCTATGCTGTGTATCTCGCGCTCCCTATCTCAAGGACAAGTGTTTGTCTCTACTGCGCATGACGGCTTCAGACAAACACTTGGCCTTTTATAATATAGGATTAACACTAACACATAACAGTCACACAATATATATTATTAACACTAGCACATAACAGCTGCACAATATATATTATTAACACTAGCACATAACAGCTACACAATATATATTATTAACACTAGCATATAACAGCTACACAATATATATTATTAACACTAGCACATAACAGCTACACAATATATATTATTAACACTAGCATATAACAGCTACACAATATATATTATTAACACTAGCACATAACAGTTACACAATATATATTATTAACACTAGCACATAACAGTTACACAATATATATTATTAACACTAGCACATAACAGCTACACAATATATATTATTAACACTAGCACATAACAGCTACACAATATATATTATTAACACTAGCATATAACAGCTACACAATATATATTATTAACACTAACACATAACAGTTACACAATATATATTATTAACACTAGCACATAACAGTTACACAATATATATTATTAACACTAACACATAACAGTTACACAATATATATTATTAACACTAGCACATAACAGCTACACAATATATATTATTAACACTAGCAAATAACAGCTACACAATATATATTATTAACACTAGCACATAACAGCTACACAATATATATTATTAACACTAGCACATAACAGCTACACAATATATATTATTAACACTAGTACATAACAGTTACACAATATATATTATTAACACTAGCACATAACAACTACACAATATATATTATTAACACTAGCACATAACAGTTACACAATATATATTATTAACACTAGCACATAACAGTTACACAATATATATTATTAACACTAGCACATAACAGTTACACAATATATATTATTAACACTAGCACATAACAGCTACACAATATATATTATTAACACTAGCACATAACAGTTACACAATATATATTATTAACACTAGCACATAACAGCTACACAATATATATTATTAACACTAACACATAACAGCTACACAATATATATTATTAACACTAGCACATAACAGCTACACACTATATATTATTAACACTAGTACATAACAGCTACACAATATATATTATTAACACTAGCACATAACAGCTACACAATATATATTATGAACACTAGCACATAACAGCTACACAATATATATTATTAACACTAGCACACAACAGTTACACAATATATATTGTTAACACTAGCACATAACAGCTACACAATATATATTATTATTATTATTATTATTATTATTAACACTAGCACATAACAACTACACAATATGTATTATTAACACTAGCACATAATAGCTACGTAATATATATTATTAACACTAGCACATAACAGTTACACAATATATATTATTAACACTAGTACATAACAACTACACAATATATATTATTAACACTGGCACATAACAGCTATACAATATATATTATTAACACTAGCACATAACAGTTACACAATATATATTATTAACACTAGCACATAACAACTACACAATATATATTATTAACACTAGCACATAACAGCTACACAATATATCTTATTAACACTAGCACAAAACACAATATATATTGTGTTTTTAGTTACACAATATATATTATTAACACTAGCACATAACAGCTACACAATATATATTATTAACACTAGCACATAACAGCTACACAATATATATTATTAACACTAGCACAAAACACAATATATATTGTGTTTTTAGTTACACAATATATATTATTAACACTAGCACATAACAGCTACACAATATATATTATTAACACTAGCACATAACAGCTACACTATATATATGTTACGGTTGCCTCCAGGCTGGCTGGAAGTTGGACCGTAGAAAAGGATGCTCCTAGCGCTCACCAAAGGATCATCAGCACCGAAGACACCATAGACTACTGCGTAGCCACCATAAGTAATGCAGATTCTACGAACCACCGCTGCTGGGCTGGTATCTCGCCGTCTGCTCTGCACCCTGGACCTACGACCAGGCTCCAGTAGGTGAACCTCTTCCTTCTGTAGCGTGAAGGAGGATCAGGAACAAGAGCTCTTACAAGAGCTCAGTAGCTAAGGGAGTATGAAGAGCATAGCAATCCCTGTAGTTATTGTAGCTGTCCCCTACAAACATGAGTCAAGGCTGCAAGTTAGAGGGTCAGAAAAGGTCTGATGTGCTGGAACGCACAGCCTGCTTTTTATTGAGGTTACATGCAAAAAAAGGACACTCTCAGGAGGAGGCATTAAATCCCCAATCACACATTTGATACATTTAGATAGAGAGACAACGCCCTTTGACAGGCCATAGTAGAATTACATTACTTCAGCAGATAACAAGTTACACACAAGAAAACAATGCAGTCCATCTTATCAACAGCAGGCTGACTCTGGAGATTAGACAATGGGAATGTTTATCACTAAACTTAATTAGAGCTGATGCCAGCAAACTTGTATTTAGAAAGTAGGTTCTTGAAGCTGAACAAAGTTAACTCTTTAGTTCTGACCGAAGGGTCTGTCACATAGCACTTAATGGCACACAATGAAAACGAATGCTTTTGTAACAGTGCTCCCTTTCTGTGGAACACTCTGCCTGTGTGGTACTTGGTTCAGTAAGCCCTATTTACTGAACCAAGTGGGAGAAAGCCAGGGACAAGTTATTTTACAGGTCTGGGGGCATAGTCTTAAAGGGGCATTGTTCACCAAAGTCACAATATTTCCCCAGACGGTTCTTAAAGGGCCATACACACCCAATAAAAGTTAATACATTTTCAGGGGCACAATCTTCCAGGGGCCATAGTCATGAGGAAGGATGCTGGCAAATAGGCTTCTCCACAATCCAGGGAAGCAGGGCAATTTTCCATTTAAAGGGCCAGTTACAAATAGCAGTTTGTAACAATATATTATTAACACTAGCACATAACAGCTACACAATATATATTATTAACACTAGCACATAACAGTTACACACTATATATTATTAACACTAGCACATAACAGCTACACAATATATATTATTAACACTAGCACATAACAGCTACACAATATATATTATTAACACTAGCACATAACAGCTACACAATATATATTATTAACACTAGCACATAACAGCTACAGAATATATATTATTAACACTAGCACATAACAGTTATACAATATATATTATTAACACTAGCACATAACAGCTACACAATATATATTATTAACACTAGCACATAACAGCTGCACAATATATATTATTAACACTAGCACATAACAGCTACACAATATATATTATTAACACTAGCACATAACAGTTACACAATATATATTATTAACACTAGCACATAACCGTTACACAATATATATTATTAACACTAGCACATAACAGCTACACAATATATATTATTAACACTAGCACATAACAGCTACACAATATATATTATTAACACTAGCACATAACAGCTGCACAATATATATTATTAACACTAGCACATAACAGTTACACACTATATATTATTAACACTAGCACATAACAGCTACACAATATATATTATTAACACTAGCACATAACAGCTACACAATATATATTAATAACACTAGCACATAACAGTTACACAATATATATTATTAACACTAGCACATAACAGCTACACAATATATATTATTAACACTAGCACATAACAGTTACACAATATATATTATTAACACTAGCACATAACCGTTACACACTATATATTATTAACACTAGCACATAACAGCTACACAATATATATTATTAACACTAGCACATAACAGCTACACAATATATATTATTAACACTAGCACATAACAGCTGCACAATATATATTATTAACACTAGCACATAACAGTTACACACTATATATTATTAACACTAGCACATAACAGCTACACAATATATATTATTAACACTAGCACATAACAGCTACACAATATATATTAATAACACTAGCACATAACAGTTACACAATATATATTATTAACACTAGCACATACCAGCTACATGATATATATTATTAACACTAGCACATAACAGCTACACAATATATATTATTAACACTAGCACATAACAGCTACATAATACATATTATTAACACTAGCACATAACAGTTACACAATATATAATATTAACACTGGCACATAACAGCTACACAATATATATTATTAACACTAGCACATAACAGCTACACAATATATATTATTAACACTAGCACATAACAGCTACACAATATATATTATTAACACTAGTACATAACAGTTACACAATATATATTATTAACACTAGCACATAACAGGTACACAATATATATTATTAACACTAGCACATAACAGTTACACAATATATATTATTAACACTAGCATATAACAACTACACAATATATATTATTAACACTAGCACATAACAGTTACACAATATATATTATTAACACAAGCAGTTAACCGCTACACAATATATATTATTAACACTAGCAGATAACAGTTACACAATATATATTATTAACACTAGCACATAAAAGTTACACAATACATATTATTAACACTAGCACATAACAGTTACACAATATATATTATTAACACTAGCACATAACAGTTACACAATATATATTATTAGCACTAGCACATAATAGCTACACAATATATATTATTAACACTAGCACATAACAGTTACACAATATATATTATTAACACTAGCACATAATAGCTACACAATATATATTATTAACACTAGCACATAACAGCTACACAATATATATTATTAACACTAGCACATAACAGCTACACAGTATATATTATTAACACTAGCACATAACAGCTACACAATATATATTATTAACACTAGCATATAACAACTACACAATATGTATTATTAACACTAGCACATAACAGTTACACAATATATATTATTAACACTAGCACCTAAATGCTACACAATATATATTATTAACACTAGCACATAACAGTTATACAATATATATTATTAACACTAGCACATAACAGTTACACAATATATATTATTAACACTAGCACATAACAGTTACACAATATATATTATTAACACTAGCACATAACAGTTACACAATATATATTATTAACACTAGCACATAACAGTTACATAATATATATTATTAACACTAGCACATAACAGTTACACAATATATATTATTAACACTAGCACATAACAGCTACACAATATATATTATTAACACTAGCACATAACAGCTACACAATATATATTATTAACACTAGCACATAACAGTTACACAATATATATTATTAACACTAGCACATAACAGCTACACAATATATATTATTAACACTAGCACATAACAGCTACACAATATATATTATTAACACTAGCACATAACAGCTACACAATATATATTATTAACACTAGCACATAACAGCTACACAATATATATTATTAACACTAGCACATAACAGCTACACAATATATATTATTAACACTAGCACATAACAGTTACACAATATATATTATTTACACTAGCACATAACAGCTACACAATATATATTATTAACACTAGCACATAACAGCTACACAATATATATTATTAACACTAGCACATAACAGCTACACAATATATATTATTAACACTAGCACATAACAGCTACACAATATATATTATTAACACTAGCACATATCAGTTACACAATATATATTATTAACACTAGCACATAACAGCTACACAATATATATTATTAACACTAGCACATAACAGCTACACAATATATATTATTAACACTAGCACATAACAGCTACACAATATATATTATTAACACTAGCACATAACAGTTACACAATATATATTATTAACACTAGCACATAACGGCTACAAAATATATATTATCAACACTAGCACATAACAGTTACACAATGGGCTCTATTTATCATTCCAATTCTCCTATATTTTCTCCTAAAAGTTCTCATGAGAAATAATTCTCCTATTTATCATTCAAAAATACTCCTAAAATTGGGCAAGTTCGACTGTAAAATTCTCCTACTCTGTTCTAACTCTCCTTGGAGAACATGTTCTCCAAAAAAAAGGGTTAAATTCGATCTTTTTAGTCGTATTTCATATAGTTCTCCTCATAATTCTCCTAGTTACAAATTTATCATTTATATTCTCCTGTGGAGGACTGAAGGTTCTCCTGCAAGTTCCTACCTTAAAGTTCTCCATAGTTAGGGCTCCATTTATCAATCATTTGGGGAATTCTCCTTTCTGTTCTCCTATCAGTTCTCCACAGCTCTCCTTAGGAGAGGAGCACATGTGCGCCCATATTTATCATAAAAAAGTTGTTTTTTCTCCATGGGAGAGCTGAGGAGAGCTGGGGTGAACTAATGATAAATTTCTCCAGTCGGATTAGTATCTTCTCCTTATTTATCACTAAAAATAAGCAACTATTCTCCATGTCAATCATTTATAAACCAATAGAAATCTTTATACAGCCTTCCTAGTAGCTTTATTAACGCCCCTCTTCAGCAAACTTTCATATAAGAAAATAGATCTACATTTTCATTATTTTTGTGCTTAAATTTTAGCGCTTTTTTATATCTTATTTTTATGCCCCAATAGATATAATTTTTGTGCTCTGTTATATATTATTTTGGTGCTCCGTTATATATATATTTTTTTTTTACTCCATTATAAATTATTATTGCACTCCAATAACCATTATTATTGTGCTTTGTTATAGATAATTTTTGAACCTTGTAGAGCCCTTTTTTGTGTGTAACTGCTTCTACAACTGGTAGAGAATAGATTTCTAATGCTGTTCTCCACTGTAGCTATGGAGAACTTTAAGGTAGGAACTTGCAGGAGAACTTTCAGTCCTCCACAGGAGAATATAAATGATAAATTTGTAACTAGGAGGATTATGAGGAGAACTATATGAAATACGACTAAAAAGATCTAATTTAACCCTTTTTTTGGAGAACATGTTCTCCAAGGAGAGTTAGAACAGAGTAGGAGAATTTTACAGTCGAACTTGCCCAATTTTAGGAGTATTTTTGAATGATAAATAGGAGAATTATTTCTCATGCGAACTTTTAGGAGAAAATATAGGAGAATTGGAATGATAAATAGAGCCCTTAATGTGGAGAACAGCATTAGAAATCTATTCTCTACCAGTTGTAGAAGCAGTTACACACACAAAAAGGGCTCTACAAGGTGCAAAAATGATCTATAACAAAGCACAATAATAATGGTTATTGGAGCACAATAATAATTTATGATGGAGTAAAAAAAAAAAAATATAATGGAGCACCAAAATAATATATAACAGAGCACAAAAATGATATCTATTGGGGCATAAAAATAAGATATAAAAAAGCGCTAAAATTGAAGCACAAAAACAATGAAAATGTAGATCTATTTCATATATGAAAGATTGCTGAAGAGGGGCGTTAACAAAGCTACTAGGAAGGCTGTATAAAGATTTCTATTGGTTTATATATGATTGACATGGAGAATAGTTGCTTATTTTTAGTGATAAATAAGGAGAAGATACTAATCCGACTGGAGAAATTTATCATTAGTTCTCCCCAGCTCTCCTCAGCTCTCCCATGGAGAAAAAACAACTTTTTTATGATAAATATGGGCGCACATGTGCTCCTCTCCTAAGGAGAGCTGTGGAGAACTGATAGGAGAACAGAAAGGAGAATTCCCCAAATGATTGATAAATGGAGCCCAATATATATTATTAACACTAGCACATAACAGCTACACAATATATATTATTAACACTAGCACATAACAGCTACACAATATATATTATTAACACCAGCACAAAACAGTTACACAATATATATTATGAACACTAGCACATGACAGCTACACAATATATATTATTAACACTAGCACATAACAGCTACACAATATATATTATTAACACTAGCACATAACAGTTACACAATATATATTATTAACACTAGTACATAACAGTTACACATTATATATTATTAACACTAGCACTTAACAGCTACACAATATAAATTATTAACACTAGAACATAACAGCTAAACAATATATATTATTAACACTAGCACATAACAGCAAAACTATATACTGAATTTTACTAACCCTAGCACATAACAGCTACACAATATATATTATTAACACTAGCACATAACAGCTACACAATATATATTATTAACACTAGCACATAACAGCTACACAATATATATTACTAACACTATCACATAACAGCTACACAATATATATTATTAATACTAGCACATAACAGCTACACAATATATATTAACATTAGCACATAACAGCTACACAATATATATTATTAACACCAGGACATAACAGCTACACAATATATATTATTAACACTAGCTCATAACAGCTACACAATATATATTATTAACACTATTACATAACAGCTACACAATATATATATATATATATATATATATACCGTATTGTCCCGAGTATAGGCCACACTTTTTTCCCCTAATGCAAGTCTTTAAACTAGGGGTGCGGCCTACAATCGGGATGTTGCAAAAAAAAACCCAGTTAAAATACTGTTATATGTAAACAACGGAAGTTACCTTGAACGGTTCATGTCAGGGTTGAGTGGGAATGCTGTTCCTGTTGGAGGTAGGGGTTTGGGCACACACCAGGATTTCTTCAGCACCTGCCAGCCACCGCCGACAACCGAAGTCCCTGCAGGGATGATGACCGCGACACCACATGCCAGCACACCACTGCTGGAGAAACCCAGCGAGTTAAACCGGGAGATCTGGGACATAGCCGGACAGGAGCCACCATGCCAGCACATCACTGCTGCAAAAGCCCACAAGTTACCGGTATGACGTCCCTGTGAGGTATCTGTAGCTCCCCCTGCTGACTTGGGAGCACTATGTCCCTATGAGGCATCCGTAGCTCACGTCCCTGTGAAGCATCCGTAGCTCTGCACATTGACTTGGGAGCCGAGGGCATTTACTTTTACCGGCATTTCCAGCGGTCGATAATACAGTAGATTAGATGATGAGTCTTTGATTTTTATTGATTACCAGTATATGTTTACCATACTTGTGAGTAGTTCACTGTGGGGCTAAATACAGTAAATTTACACTCTACACTGTGTGAGGGAAGGAGGCTGAGTGGTTTAAGAGGATGCAGCCTTTGAGGGTTATGAGGGGGCTGTGTGTGTGTGAGGGGGCAGGGTAAGGAGACTGATATCTGTCAGAGAGACTAAGGCATTAAGGAGGGGTCTGTGTGTAAGGGAGATAGGGGTGCTGAAAGTGTGAGGAGGGCAGAGGGGAGGTAGTTACCAGTAATAGGATGTGAAGTGGGCAGCCTGTGAGGGGGCAGGGTAAGGAGACTTATCTGTCAGGAAGGGAGGCTAAGACATTAAGGAGGGGTCTGTGTATATTACCTTTAAGTTAAAAAAGTTAAAAATTAATTTTTCTTAAAATAGCAACAAACTTTAAGGGTGCGGCTTATAATCAGGAGCGGCCTATACTCGGAACAATACGGTATATAAACACTAGAACATAACGGTTACACATTATATATTATTAACACTAGCACATAACAGCTACACAATGTATATTATTAACACTAGCACATAACAGCTACACAATATATATTACTAACACTAGTACATAACAGTTACACAATATACATTATTAACACCAGCACAGGAGTGGGACTTCCAGTCGGAGGAGACTCGATGACAGCATGGTTGTGCGCTCCCCGAACTTGCTACGGTCGGGATATCCTAGACGCCTATCATTGACAGGCGCGGGCATGTGGAAGTCGCCTACACGGCTAGAGGTCGGAGTGCCGCGACCGCGGCTGGAAACCACATTGGAGCTAGAATCCTGTAAGCTACTAGAGTGAGTAACAGCAGCTGCTTGCAGCTTGGGATCGTGCGGTCCCAGGCCTGAAACTTAACTCAGTGGATTTGAGAACGGCACGTGGAAGCTGCGGTCAGGAGCAGGGTGCTGGAACTGCGCCCTAATGGTTTGGCTTTCAGCGTTCCTTGGAGGGAAAGAAGCAAGCCACTTCCAGGCTCAGTAAGCGTAAGCCCCTGTTGGTCTGCTGCAGGGTGAAGGTAAGAGGGAAACAGGAACGGCTTTGTTTAAGCTATATTGGTTACCCTAATCTGGAAGTCTCACAAAACTCTGAGGCCATGTCTTATCTGTCTTGTCCCTCCACTTGGAACTGTGTTACTATATGCTCTTTTTGTACATAAGCCGGTGCTGGGATGTGTTGATTAGTTAAAATAAAAAGGAAAAATAAGAGGGGGAGATTTGCAAGAGGGAACGAGGGGAGTGTGACACTTCAGTAAGATTTTCTCATAGAGTTTAAACCTACTCCCCTACCAAGCTTTGCCCTATCTGCCTGAGGGTTTTTTGTGTGTGCAGGGCACTCTGATGTGCACTCCCAGAGGACTCTGTTGATGGGCCTTTTTAGAAGTATCATTGGCCATCCGGTAAATTGGTTGTCCTAAACTTGGAAGTTTCACAAACTCTGAGGCCACGTCTTATCTTCTTGCCTTTGCATTTGTGTTACTATGTGTGCCCTTTATGCATAAGAATATAAGCTGGTGTTGGGACGTGTTGATTTTCTAAAGAAAGAAAAAGGAGAGGAAGGAGAAAGAGGAAAAAATGGAAGAAGGAAAGAGAAAGGGAGAAAGAAAAGGAAAAGGGGAGGGAAGGGAAAGAGAAAAAAAGGGGGAGATTTGCAAGAGGACACGAGGGGACTCACCCACTTGAGGTTTGCCTCACTCACCCACTTAAGGTTTTTCCTGTTTGTGTGTGCAGGGTATTTTGTTGTGCACTGTTAGAGGGCTCTGCTGCTGGGCTTTTTTATAGGTACCATGAGCCTTCTGGTATATAACCCCTGAACTCTCGAGTAACCTACAGTTGGAACTTAACAAGTTGCCATCAGGCGTTTCATTTTATACTGCTCTACAGGTTGCTTATAGGGGCTGCCCTCTATGGCTGTTACTTTGGGTTGGAATTAGCAAGACCTCTACACAATTGCCTTAAGTAACGTAACGACTGCCAATATTTGAAATCAGCTGATTGACATAAACTGTTCATATATATTTGTGTATACTATACTGAGTTGATAATTATGTGATTACTTGTTTTCCTCTCGTTCTTCTCTTGTTTTCCCCTTTTTTTTGGGACCTGTTAACTTGCCGAGTAAGTTCATTGTTGGATTTCTTAAAGTATTGTGAGCTCTCTAACAAATAATAGACTAAGTATGTAGCACTATACTTAGCTTTTTACTATACTGAGTAAGGAATTGCTAAGAAACTCAATCACAGTTATTAGTCTACGTTAAAGCTAGACACCTAACTTTCAATGAACCTGTTTCATATTTGTTATCAGTTAGAAAAGAGGTTAAATATAGTAATTTTCCTGTGTATATGACTGAATGTATACTACTAGATGTTGTACTAGTTCCACATAGCATTAGCCTACATATGAGTGTCTCTTATTCAAATCATTTATTGGCTAAATTAGTACCCAGATCAAAATTTGGCCAGAGTTTTCTTTTTATGCTTGCTGTATTGGGTTTCCGACCTACGTATCTGTCTTTTTATTCTTTTCCTTTATTTTATTTTCTCTCACATTCCCAACTTTTCTCCTCTTTTTTTTTCTTTCCTTTTTTTTTTTCAATTTGACACTTTAACACATAAACACATTGATGAAAGATATCTGTCATTTAAAACACCAGTAATGCCACCTAAAAGTAATTTTAGGAAACCCAGGAATAGCTTGGAATCTAGCTCTGATGCCAAAATGGAGTCTAATATCGTCAATATCAGTAAAGCGGATATAACTTAAATTTCTAAACAAGTGGCTCAGATATTACTGCCACAATTTGATCAAATTAAAAATAAGCTATTGTCAATCTCTGTTGAGATGAGAAATTTCACCACCAGGCTTTCTGAAGCAGAAGCTAGAATCTCTGACATTGAAAATACCTCTATTAAACAGGACCAACTTATTCAAGATCACTTTAGTAAAATTGCTGAGCATACTAATAAACTTGAGGACCTAGAAGACAGGTCATGTCGGAATAACGTAAAAGTAATTGGTTTTCCTGAGAGTCCGGCCTTCCAAGATCTGATTTATTTTGCTTCTATAGCTTTGCCCCAATTACTTGGGATTAATTTACATGAGCGCACAATCTTGGTGGAAAGGGCACATAGGATAGGCCCGTTAAAAGTGTACCTGAGGGGGGGCGGAGTTAGCCATCTAGCAGGAGAGACGTGTTTTGAGAGTGCTCTCTGCTAGATTCTCTAAAAACATTTAAAACAGCGCTAATTAAGGGATTTTAGCACACAACTAAGATACTACGATCTGCCCTTAAGAGATCTAGCACTTATTGGATCATTTTTGAGACTTTTTGGTGCAGAGTCTCGTTAGCTCATTTGGCGGCAGATTCTCTGTAAAGACCCGGAGCAGATCCCTAACAGCACTCCAGAGCGGCGTCTGCCGCAACACTGATACACTGCCCTTCCCTTGGCTGACCCTGCTTGAGAAGTTCCAGCGACACTGCCTGAGCTGCACTGCTGACCGGAGGGTCGGGGCTCCGCTCCGGTCTCGCAGTAACAGACCCGGCTTTGGAACCATAAAGAGGGTGTGAATCCGGACTCCTCAGGACAGCTCAGCACACCGACCGGACTCCCCTTTCAACAGCGGCACATCCGTGACTGCTGCCTGACCACAGCCGAGACATCTCTAAGTCCCGGGAGAGGTAAGAAGTGAGGGAGCTGCGCCACACTTTTTCCTTTTGGGGTGAACACCCGCCATCTTGGGACCGGCTCTCCTGCTTTAGCAAGTGTTACCCCTGCTGTTGGGCCTACTTGAACACACGGAGGGCAGGTGACTCTGAGGGTCACTTGTTCTAACTGCACCCCCTACGCCTGATCTCCCAGTATTGGCGTTTCCCCTGCAATTCCTGGCCCTCACGCTAAAATCTGCACCATAAATTAGTGACACTCTTCCCTGCTATATACTTGTTGGAACCTTATTTGGAGAGACTTATTTGAACTTTGTACAGCTCATTATTAGCAGAAATACTATAAGTATCCAGATTCTGAGGCCTATAAGGGGGATAGACATTTGTTGGCAGACAGCCAGATCCACTACAAAGGATATATCAAAAAAAAAGAAAAGAAAAAAAAACCTCTTCCCATTAATAATTGCAGGAACCCAGGAACACTCCTCTTTTCTGCCATATATCAACATACCAGTGGCTGCTTCACCCTTATACTCTCCTAGGACTCACTGCCACATAGTTTGAGGTGCCCTGTTAAGACTTTTTGCATCTACTATAAGTTGGATCTTTGCCAATTTTTGCTGCATATGTGAGACCTACACCTACCCTCCTGCATAATTACCAGCCATTCAATTTAAAGTGACTGTGTCAACATCCTATCTCTACTGCTCTATATACCATTAGTTGTAAATTGTACTGTGATGTTTTAATTTATTTTGTGACCCCTCTAACAACAATTACTTACATGTACTAGCAGTATTGTCTTTCACTGTTGCTACCTAACCTGATATTGCTTGGAAGGCCCTATATGTGCTCTTAATCTAGGCTGATATATACAGGGTTCACCTAGGGTAATTACCACAACTGGAACAATAATGTCTGCCTAATCACTTTTGCCTCCTGACAGGTTACCACTAATTTTGTCTCATTTATAGCTGCAGATCATACGCCCTTTTCACCAAGGTAGTAACCCCTCAAGACTCACCCTTTCCGGCCTAGCTAGTCTAGGCTGGTCACTACCACTTCCCCTTTTCCCTTCCGTGAGGTCGTATCCCCTGTCCCCGAGTCTAGAGGGGCTCCTGATGTTTGGTAAATATTTTGCCTAGTAACAATAATGCTGAAAACATACATGTGATATTTAATTTCTGCTGCTAGCTTAACCTCCAAACATTTCTCTCTGTGATAAGGTATCTTAAAAACATGTGAATTGCTTTTATCTAATGCTGTGACCCCAGTCAGTCTGATATAAGCTAATCCTTACTGTGTGTCCTGTGTTAATAATTCTCCCCGAAAAACCCATGCAAGCCCGCAAAATGCCTCAATCATTCAAAAGAAAACAAAAACCTCTCAATACCCCCAAACGTACAGTGGTTGATCACTTCAGCAATCCCCTCTCTAGGTCTCGGGCTGCCTCGGATGAGGAACTTACAGATGCTAGTAGCTCCGCTGAAACAACTGGTGAAAATTCCCTGTCCCAGGCTGTGGGACGCTCGCTGCGGACTGAAAAGGAGGTAAACAACAACCTTATGGATTCTATCACGACGCTTCTGGCCTCTCATCATGACTCTTTAACTAAAAAATTTGAGAAGAGCCACGCGGACTTGAAACGAGAAATTGCCTCGATTGGCGAGCGCACCGACATAATGGAACACAAGCAAGAGGATCTCATGATCGATCATATTAACCTGCTTGGCTATTCCCAGTGTCTGGCTGAACAAATAACGGATCTAGAGCTCAAATTAGCTGACTTGGAGGACCGTACCCGACGCAACAATATCCGGGTGAAAGGTATCCCTGAGACTGTCTCTCCACAAGATTTAGAGAAATACCTTCGGGAATTGTTTACCGCAATCACGGGCCCTGAAGAGGGGCAAGAGATGATGATAGATCGAGCACACAGGGCGCTGAGGCCCAGATCTAGTGAAGGTGAGAAACCCCGGGATGTTATAATCCATCTCCACTATTTCATATTCAGAGACAAACTCCTTCGTGCCCTAGCAGGTGGCAAAACTCTTCCAGATCAATTCTCAGAGGTGCAAGTCTATCAAGATCTCTCACCGCATACTCTCCAAATCCGACGCCACTACCAGCCATATACGAGACTGCTTCAAGATAAAGCAATAAAGTACCGATGGGGGTTTCCTGTCAAGCTGCATATAACCAAGGATGGTCATCAGTATACGGTCTCTTCACCAGAGCAAGCTAGAGAACTCATGCAAAAATGGGATCTACTACCACCTGACCCACCTAACTCCCAACACCTCCAAAAAGATCCAGCCAGAGGCTTGAGGGCTGCTGCTCCTGAGTGGCGACCTCTCCCCCAAAGAGTGGGTAATCCTCAGAAAAAACCCCCGCAACAGTCGGGAAGGGGACCCCCCTCCAGGGGGTGCCCTAACGATCCCATGCTCCACATGAAGCCTGCTTTGCTCAGTACCCTGTACTATCTCTTGGGCAAGGATGCCCTCTCCTCCTCTCCTAGAGGACTGATACCCCTAACGGGATTGATGGATTCAACTGTTCCTAATGGGACCTTGCATGGAGTTTTCGGTCCTTCTTGTTCTCTTGTTACTTCTTATCTCCCTCCTATTGTTCTCCCTGTTTCCCCTATCCCCTTTTCTCTCTCTCCCTACTTAGGCTTTTCTCTTTCTTCTGGGAGATAGGTAAGAATTAATCTGTTGTAACACTCCATTTGTTGTTATTTATTATATGTTTACATTTGTAAAGCTGGGACATACGCCATTGATCTCACATCACTAAAGCTGATTTATATGCTGGTCCCTGACTTATGATGATTATCATAGCCCTACTCTGCCTTTTGTGTTCAACCCTGGTGGAAGTGGACAACAGGTATCCCTTATAGAGCCGAATACCTACCATACTGACCTGTCACCCGCTACTATAGAGACAGTACACAAGACACGAACTGACGAAAACTGACATTTATATAAGCTAGACACACGACACAAAATGACTGACTGGGGTCAGGCTCTCTATGGTGACCTCCCCCCGCCTTAATAGTTGTGATCTCTTGCTATTTTTGGTAAGAGCACTCATTGAGATTGTGTAATCTACACATCACTAAGTATCCTGACTGATCCTCAAACTATCTGCGTAGTTTTTTGAGCACAGATAGTCCCACCTCTCTCACCCCTATCCTCCCCTTTTCTCCTTCCTGTTTCCCTCCCTCAGGCTCCCTAAGGGTGCACTCCTCTCCCCATACCACTCTTCTCTTACTAGAGACTTGGACTCTCCCAACCATATGGCGCCTGTGACTGTAGCCACTCTCAACGCCCAGGGCTTAAACTCCCCAACTAAGCGAAGTCTCCTGTCAAACTACCTAGACTTTCACAAACTGCATATTGTGTTTCTTCAAGAGACTCATTGGGACGACAAAACTAGACCGTTTCGTGCCCCAGTACACTACCCCATATGCGAAATGGCTTCTTTCTCAGAGAAGAAGAGAGGGGTTGCGATCCTAATCCACAGAGACATCGGCTGTGCCATAGAATATGTGGACCGAGATCCTGAAGGCAGATACCTGATTTTGGTCTGTTCGTTAGATGGGATCTTATACACCCTGGCGTCTATCTACGCCCCGAACGTCAAACAACTCCCATTTCTGAGAAAGTTCCTACGGAGACTTGGAGAAGTCAGGAGGGGACACCTTCTAATTGGAGGGGACCTTAACCTGGTGTGGGATCCTACACTAGATAAAAAGACCTCGAAATCATCCCCCTCCGACCGAAACCTCAATACCCAATCTAATGCGCTACGCAAGCTCATGTACCAGTTTGGCCTTAATGACATCTGGCGATTACACGCATCACTCTAAGCCACATAACTCCTACTCCAGGATCGACTATCTTCTGTGCGATTCCTGGACCCTAGACCAGTTCTGCACCCCACGAATAAGACCGTGCTCTTGGTCAGACCATGACCTCGTCAGTGCTGGATGTAATCTATTGAGCCCTCCTGAGTGCAGGCCGTCCTGGAGGTTGCCTGATCATCTTCTCGCGGAAAGGGAAATCGCTCAATTAGTAGAGACAATCTCAGATTTTCTGAGACATAATGACACAGGAGACACGAGCCAGGAAAATTCTCTGGGCCACACTTAAAGCTTATCTTAGAGGCCATTTCCTCAAGAAAAACGCACTGTTGAGGACTGCACACAAAGTGTCCCTCGCTAAACTATATGCAGAACTGATTCAAGCTGAACTAGCCAACAAAAATGACCCAGCCCCTGCCTTGGGTGACCGGGTTGGAGTAATTAGTGATGAAATTAATAAGAGAGAGCAGTTGCGAGTTCAAGCAAACTTGCTCAGGCTTCGACAGACGTACTATTATAAAGGAAAACAAAGCCGATAGGCTGTTGGCCCGTAAACTACGGGATCGGGCGGTCCAAGCCAGGATCCCCGCGATTTCAACACCGGCAGGCATGGTTCACTCCCCAAAAGATATAGGGAAGGCGTTTGCCGATTACTACACCTCACTGTATAACTTACATAACGAATCTCTGGGAGTTGAGGCTTGCAGAAAAGCAACTCAGCAATTTTTGGAAGGTCTGGGGCTTCCTTCCTTGGAAGCAGATGCTGTTGGTGACCTGGATGCCCCCTTCACTTTGGAAGAGATCAAAGCGGCCATTTTGACCCTGAAACCACATAACGCCCCGGGCCCAGATGGCTTTACGGGCCTCTTCTATCGCTCCTTCACCCAACTGTTATCCCCTGTTTTACTCCGCCTCTATACCGCAGTTAGAGAGAGGGGAGCTTTTCTCCCTGAATTTCTAGAGGCTAGTATCCTGACTATTCCCAAGGAGGGGAAGGACCCGGTCCTCTGTGCAAGTTACCGGCCTATCTCCCTTATTAATGTTGACGTGAAGGTCTACGCCAAGGTCCTGGCGACCAGGCTTGGAAAACACTTACCATCTCTGGTCCATTTGGACCAAGTGGGATTTGTGTAGGGGAGGCAGGGTACGGATAATACCCATAGACTACTAAACATCTTCATGGAAGCGGCAGATATGGGACTACCCCTACTCACCTTGTCTATAGACGCGGAGAAAGCGTTTGACAGGGTGGGGTGGGATTACATGTTCTGCACCCTGGAACACTTTGGGATCCCAGAGACGTTCCGCGCGGCTATTGCTGCCCTCTACACCTCCCTGACTGCCGTCATTAAAGGGATGGGCTTTCTGCTCCCCTAGGATCGTGATTAGGAATGGGGACCAGACAAGGATGCCCCTTGTCCCCGCTCCTTTTTGCTCTGGTGATGGAGCCTCTTGCGGAGGCCATTAGAGACAGCCCTGTTGTTCAAGGCCTTCAAATCCATGATACGCCCCAGAAGTTGGCACTCTTCGCTGACGACCTCACTCTCTTCCTCACTGACCCGGTGGAATCACTTCCCCACCTCTTCGAGATTTTTGAGTTCTTCAGTAGTATCTCTAATTATAAGATCAATGTATCCAAAACAGAGGCATATATGATCCATACTAAACCTCCTGAACAGAGACACTTGCAGCGTCTCTACTCTTTCAAATGGTCAACAGACGGGATTCGACACTTAGGGGTATTCTTGTCTCATGACAAGAACATAGTCTTACAGGAGAACTACGCTGTCCTGCTGCGAGAAGTTGAGGTGAGATTGAGATCCAGAAAATACGAAGAAATCTCCTGGATGGGCAGAATTGCTGGACTGAAGATGATGATCCTCCCCAAAGTAACCTATATTATGAGGTGTATCCCCATTCCTGTGCCGGAAAAGATTCTGCGTGGCTTTCAAACCACATTCAATACTTATGTCTGGGATAATAAGCGTCCGAGAGTGGCGGCGGCCACACTCCAGTCCCCGATAGATTGGGGGGGATTGGGGCTGCCCTCCATTCAACTGTACCACCAAGCGGCGATGCTTTCGCACGCCTCTGCGTGGGGTCCAACCCTCCCTCCAACGAGATGGAGAGACTTGGAACAGGCTTCCCTACCTGCCTATGTTGACCTCTCGGACTTACTATGGGTACCAACCGCATCTGGCCTCACAAATTCCGATCTCTAATCCTCTAGTCAAAGACTGTCAAATGGCCTGGTTCCGTCTAAGACATCACCAGTTGATCGCCCCGCACCCCTCCCCTATCCACCCGGTCATGTCTCTCTTACAGGAGGCTTCCCAATACTCGTCTTGCCCCTTGGAGGGACATAGGGATCTTCACATTGAGTGATTCTATGCAGATGAGAATCTTCTGTCGTCCCAAGACATGATTACTAATATGGTATTCCCCGCCCTCTGGAGTTTGACTTTGCGAGACTCAGGTCTATTATGAAGGCATGGGGCTTCCTAGTCGACAAGATCAGTGGTCCTACGATTTGGGAGATTAGATGGGGAGCGAACCTGCAAATGTTCAAAACCCTCACCACCCACTATGGAGCCCTCTTGGGGTCCCCCACCCTAGTGAAAACCAGGCATATGGCTTCCTGGGAGACTGAGCTAGGACTGACTTACACGTCACTCGAGTGGTCTAAGGCGATACAACTGACTAAAGCTCCGCTACATTGCACCACAATGTATGAACTCTACTTCAAGATTCTCACCAGATGGCACCTAGTGCCGTCTAAACTTCGGACTCTCTACCCTGAACACTCGCCCCTCTGCTGGAGGGAGTGTGGCGAGATAGGGTCCCCTCTCCATGTGTGGTGGTCGTGTGACAAGCTTCGACCACTTTGGGCGAAGGTCAGCGCGGCCTGCGTGGCCCTGGAGCTCCCAACCCCCGATACCCCGGGCCTTGCCCTCTTACATCTTGGAGTAAAAAAAGCTTCCGAAGCACAAGAGATACCTCCTAATCTATCTGTTGACTTCAGTCAAGATGTTGATTGCTAGAAATTGGAAAAAACAGCAGCCCCTGAGATGGCAGGCAGTCCTTGATTACCTACAATACCTCAAAGTAATGGAGGACTATGTTTTTTAGGACAAGGAAACAATCAGATTCTCTTCTCCCTAATATGGGAACCATGGGAGGCCCACCTAAACCCAAAAACATAATGCCTTACTCTCTCTAACAATGGAGATCTCCTCTTGACTGTTATGCTCTTCCCCCCCCCCTTGAAGACACACCTCACTATGGCCTAGATTTAGAGTTCGGCGGTAGCCGTGAAAACCAGCGTTAGAGGCTCCTAACGCTGGTTTTAGGCTACCGCCGGTATTTGGAGTCAGTGATTAAAGGGTCTAACGCTCACTTTTCAGCCGCGACTTTTCCATACCGCAGATCCCCCTACGCCATTTGCGTATCCTATCTTTTCAATGGGATCTTTCTAACGCCGGTATTTAGAGTCGTTTCTGAAGTGAGCGTTAGAGCTCTAACGACAAAAATCCAGCCGCCGGAAAATAGCAGAAGTTAAGAGCTTTCTGGGCTAATGCCGGTTCATAAAGCTCTTAACTACTGTACCCTAAAGTACACTAACACCCATAAACTACCTATGTACCCCTAAACCGAGGTCCCCCCACATCGCCGCCACTCGATTAAATTTTTTTAACCCCTAATCTGCCGACCGCCACCTACGTTATACTTATGTACCCCTAATCTGCTGCCCCTAACCCCGCCGACCCCTGTATTATATTTATTAACCCCTAACCTGCCCCCCACAACGTCGCCGCCAGCTACTTACAATAATTAACCCCTAATCTTCCGACCGCAAAGCGCCGCCACCTACGTTATCCTTATGTACCCCTAATCTGCTGCCCCTAACACCGCCGACCCCTATATTATATTTATTAACCCCTAATCTGCCCCCCTCAACGTCGCCGACACCTGCCTACACTTATTAACCCCTAATCTGCCGACCGGACCGCACCGCTACTATAATAAAGTTATTAACCCCTAACCCGCCTCACTAACCCTATCATAAATAGTATTAACCCCTAATCTGCCCTCCCTAACATCGCCGACACCTAACCTTACACTTATTAACCCCTAATCTGCCGACCGTGACCTCACCGCTATTCTAATAAATGTATTAACCCCTAAAGCTAAAGTCTAACCCTAACACTAACACCCCCCTAACTTAAATATAATTTACATCTAACGAAATTAATTAACTCTTATTAAATAAATTATTCCTATTTAAATCTAAATACTTACCTGTAAAATAAATCCTAATATAGCTACAATATAAATTATAATTATATTATAGCTATTTTAGGATTAATATTTATTTTACAGGCAACTTTGTAATTATTTTAACCAGGTACAATAGCTATTAAATAGTTAAGAACTATTTAATAGTTACCTAGTTAAAATAATAACAAATTTACCTGTAAAATAAATCCTAACCTAAGTTATAATTAAACCTAACACTACCCTATCAATAAATTAATTAAATAAAATACCTACAATTACCTACAATTAACCTAACACTACACTATCAATAAATAAATTAAATACAATTGCTACAAATAACTACAATTACATAAACTAACTAAAGTACAAAAAATAAAAAAAGAACTAAGTTACAAAAAATAAAAAAATATTTACAAACATAAGAAAAATATTACAACAATTTTTAAACTAATTACACCTACTCTAAGCCCCCTAATAAAATAACAAAGACCCCCAAAATAACAAAATGCCCTACCCTATTCTAAATTAATAAATTTAAAAGCTCTTTTACCTTACCAGCCCTGAACAGGGCCCTTTGCGGGGCATGCCCCAAGAAAATCAGCTCTTTTGCCTGTAAAAAAAAACATACAATACCCCCCCCCCCCAACATTACAACCCACCACCCACATACCCCTAATCTAACCCAAACCCCCCTTAAATAAACCTAACACTAAGCCCCTGAAGATCTTCCTACCTTGTCTTCACCATCCAGGTATCACCGATCCGTCCTGGCTCCAAAATCTTCATCCAACCCAAGCGGGGGTTGGCGATCCATCATCCGGTGGCTGAAGAGGTCCAGAAGAGGCTCCAAAGTCTTCCTCCTATCCGGCAAGAAGAGGACATCCGGACCGGCAAACATCTTCTCCAAGCGGCATCTTCGATCTTCTTGCATCCGGTGCGGAGCGGGTCCGTCTTGAAGCAGGCGACGCGGATCCATCCTCTTTCTTCCGTTGTCTCCCGACGAATGACGGTTCCTTTAAGGGACGTCATCCAAGATGGCGTCCCTTGAATTCCGATTGGCTGATAGGATTCTATCAGCCAATCGGAATTAAGGTAGGAAAATCTGATTGGCTGATGGAATCAGCCAATCAGAATCAAGTTCAATCCGATTGGCTGATCCAATCAGCCAATCAGATTGAGCTCGCATTCTATTGGCTGATCGGAACAGCCAATAGAATGCGAGCTCAATCTGATTGGCTGATTGGATCAGCCAATCGGATTGAACTTGATTCTGATTGGCTGATTCCATCAGCCAATCAGAATATTCCTACCTTAATTCCGATTGGCTGATAGAATCCTATCAGCCAATCGGAATTCAAGGGACGCCATCTTGGATGACGTCCCTTAAAGGAACCGTCATTCGTCGGGAGACAACGGAAGAAGAGGATGGATCCGCGTCGCCTGCTTCAAGATGGACCCCCTCCGCACCGGATGCAAGAAGATCGAAGATGCCGCTTGGAGAAGATGTTTGCCGGTCCGGATGTCCTCTTCTTGCCGGATAGGAGGAAGACTTTGGAGCATCTTCTCGACCTCTTCAGCCACCGGATGATGGATCGCCAACCCCCGCTTGGGTTGGGATGAAGATTTTGGAGCCAGGACGGATCGGTGATACCTGGATGGTGAAGACAAGGTAGGAAGATCTTCAGGGGCTTAGTGTTAGGTTTATTTAAGGGGGGTTTGGGTTAGATTAGGGGTATGTGGGTGGTGGGTTGTAATGTTGGGGGGGGGTATTGTATGTTTTATTTTACAGGCAAAAGAGCTGATTTTCTTGGGGCATGCCCGCAAAGGGCCCTGTTCAGGGCTGGAAAGGTAAAAGAGCTTTTAAATTTATTAATTTAGAATAGGGTAGGGCATTTTGTTATTTTGGGGGTCTTTGTTATTTTATTAGGGGGCTTAGAGTAGGTGTAATTAGTTTAAAATTGTTGTAATATTTTTCTTATGTTTGTAAATATTTTTTTATTTTTTGTAACTTAGTTCTTTTTTATTTTTTGTACTTTAGTTAGTTTATGTAATTGTAGTTTATTTGTAGCAATTGTACTTAATTTATTTATTGATAGTGTAGTGTTAGGTTAATTGTAGGTAATTGTAGGTATTTTATTTAATTAATTTATTGATAGGGTAGTGTTAGGTTTAATTATAACTTAGGTTAGGATTTATTTTACAGGTAAATTTGTTATTATTTTAACTAGGTAACTATTAAATAGTTCTTAACTATTTAATAGCTATTGTACCTGGTTAAAATAATTACAAAGTTGCCTGTAAAATAAATATTAATCCTAAAATAGCTATAATATAATTATAATTTATATTGTAGCTATATTAGGATTTATTTTACAGGTAAGTATTTAGATTTAAATAGGAATAAGTTATTTAATAAGAGTTAATTAATTTCGTTAGATGTAAATTATATTTAAGTTAGGGGGGTGTTAGTGTTAGGGTTAGACTTAGCTTTAGGGGTTAATACATTTATTAGAATAGCGGTGAGGTCCGGTCGGCAGATTAGGGGTTAATAATTTAAGTTAGGTGTCGGCGATGTTAGGGAGGGCAGATTAGGGGTTAATACTATTTATGATAGGGTTAGTGAGGCGGATTAGGGGTTAATAACTTTATTATAGTAGCGCTCAGGTCCGCTCGGCAGATTAGGGGTTAATAAGTGTAGGCAGGTGGTCGGCGACGTTGTGGGGGGGCAGATTAGGGGTTAATAAATATAATATAGGGGTCGGCGGTGTTAGGGGCACAGATTAGGGGTACATAGGGATAACGTAGGTTGCGGCGGTGTACGGAGCGGCAGATTAGGGGTTAATAATAATATGCAGGGGTCAGCGATAGCGGGGGCGGCAGATTAGGGTTAATAAGTGTAAGGTTAGGGGTGTTTAGACTCGGGGTTCAGTTAGAGTGTTAGGTGCAGACGTAGGAAGTGTTTTCCCCATAGGAAACAATGGGGCTGCGTTAGGAGCTGAACGCTGCTTTTTTGCAGGTGTTAGGTTTTTTTTCAGCTCAAACAGCACCATTGTTTCCTATGGGAGAATCGTGCACGAGCACGTTTTTGAGGCTGGCCGCGTCCGTAAGCAACTCTGGTATCGAGAGTTGCATTTGCGGTAAAAATGCTCTACGCTCCTTTTTTGGAGCCTAACGCAGCATTTGTTTGAACTCTCGATACCAGAGTTAAATTTATGGTGCGGCCAGAAAAAAGCCCGCGGAGCGTTAACAGCCCATCTACCGCCAAACTCCAAATCTAGGCCTATGTGTGAGTTGAGGTGTGCTTCGCTTCCCCTCCCCTACCCTCCTCCCTCTCCCCGCTTACCACCTCCACTTCTTTCCTAACATCCCCCCCTCCCTTCTGAGAGAGGTGGGAGGACTGCCCTTTTTGTTTGTTTTCTTACTTTTTTTTCTTTTTCCCCTTATTGATAGTTTTCTAACAATGCATACCACTTTCCCCTACTATCCTACCTCAACTAGATGTCAGGATTATCAGGTTTGACGTATGACCCCATGCGTCACCTAAATTACAGAATGTTAACAAAACTAAAGTTAAAAAGAGAATATTACCCATTGACAGGCCGTGGCACATTCACAGGAAAATGAAAATACATAGCTATATTATGGACTACAGGGCAACTTGAAACCCCCGTTTCCGGTCCAAGGACCATGTTTTGAATGTTATTTGTCCTCAGAAAAATCGCGTGTAATAGCGTTCATTGATATGTCAATTCAACTGTGATGTGTACCTGAGAACAGTATACAAAAAAGACCTATTATGATCAAATACTTAAACTTTCAGGATACAGGGGAATATTTTGAGAGCATATAGGAAAATGCAAAAAGTAGAAGTTGACCATAATAAATTACTGCTGTTTCAAGATTTTTCAGCACAGACAGCGGCAAAGCATAATAAATGGCCCCATACTGTACCACAATGATTAACTTAGGACTCTCTGCAAGACTTATTTATCCGGCTAAAATTAAAGTTTTTCTTGAGAATGAAATAATCACTTTAGGAAATCCCCAGAAGGCTATTAAATGTATCAATAATCACAAGTCTGACAGGGAATTGAATATGCCTCTTCCCCCCTCCCAGTAATTTTACATTTCTTGAGTATTTTATGTATATATAGATATGGCGAACACTATGTATGTTATTGGTTGTTTTTTTTTCTATTCCTTTTTTTATCTTATTTTTTCCTGCAGTTTGTGGTCTGAGGGGTGTGATTTGGGGTTCCCCCCCCACACACACTTTGTTTCTCCCCTTCCCTCCTCCCCTCTCTGTCCGCTGTATCTTGGCTGATATTTTGTTTCAATAATGCATTATGACTAAACTTAAGATTATTTCTTGGAATATAGGTGGTATCTCAAACCCTATGAAAAGGAAACAGGTTTTCCTGCCAGCTTAAAAAGAGTAGGACTGATATAGCTTTCCTACAGGAGACCCACCTTTCTGAAGCCGAGAACAAAAAACTTAGGATGCATTGGGTAGGGAAGTCATCGCCACCCCGTGTACCTCACGTAAGCGTGGTGTGGCCATTCTGTTTAGGGGGGGGGGGGGGGGGGGATAGAATATCAAATTACGAGAGGCGGAGCTAGCAGCTCATCATGGAGGACGCACATGAGTGAGCTCCGTGTCTGTCAGGGCTAAAAAGCCTATTTAGGAGCATAAATAACCTAATGGTGGGTGATCACGCCAATCTTTAATCAAACTGTGACTTCTTAAACCTCTGTCTACATCTGGTCTAGAGAATAAGAGAGAGTCCAATCTGAGTTAATAGACCTTCATCACCTACTCCAGACGCTGCAAGATGTCTGTTAAAGGACAGAAAAAAGCACCTAAAGGCAGTAAGAGCCTAAAAAACATGCAAAACCCATCTATGCTAAAAGAATTTTTAAAGCCCTTAGAAGCCACCCCTGGGCCGGCAGCTGGAATGCAAGATAACATGAGTGACTCTGATGAATCAATACAATCTCAAACGTCCTCTAGGAACACCAGACCACTCACAAGGGCAGATTTAAATTTTTTTACCCACCAAAGATGACTTTGCTGCACTGCTATCACAGGTCAGGTCAACTCATAAAGGATGGCCTTAAAGAGGTCAGGAAGGACATTAATGATCTAGGGGATAGAATGGAATATTTGGAGGAAGGATCTGACCATGTCAACTCAGAGCTTGAATTACTTTCCAGACAGGCATACCAACAGAGTGTCACTATAGACAACCTCCAAACCCATGTAGAAGATCTGGACAATAGGGGGGCGACGTCAAAACCTTAGGATTAGGGGTATCCCAGAGACTATCCTCCCCCCTCAACTTGAGGATTACCTGCAAAAAATCTTTCAGTATATTACTGATGAATCTGAATTACCTTCTATCCCACTAGATAGGGCCCACAGGGCACTCAGACCACCCCCGAAACCTACGGATCCGCCAAGAGATGTGATTTTAAAATTTCAACTCTTCAAAGACAAGGAACTGGTCCTTACTGCAGCTCGGAAAAAACAGAATATTTGCTTTGAAGATAGTCATCTACAGGTATACGCAGATGTAAGCCCTATCACACTTGGTAAAAGGAGAGAGGCCAGGTACTTAACACAACATCTACAAACACTGAAGATACCTTATAGATGGGGTTTCCCGTTTTGCCTAAGGGTGATCCGGGGTTCACAGACATTCACCTATAGATCGCTGGAAGATATTGAACCTTTCTGTAAACAATTGAACATACCTCTACCTACCCTTCCCAAACTTAATGAATCCAAGTCTGATCAGGATCGACAAGACACCCATACCCCCAGACCCCAAAGATTGGGCTGGACCACAGTCAACCGGAAAAGACAGAGAAAAGACAAGACTGTTGCTACCCCCTTCCCAGGCCAAGATGATGCTCAACAAACACCTACCTGAGGTCCTTTAGTTTCTATCTGAACTTTTTCCACCACTTTACTTCTGGAAAGGTGTTTCCTTTTCTACCTCATCTTGATGCTCCCCAGGGGGGCGACCCACCTATGAACAATACTTCCTGTATGTGGACGACTATGTGGTAATAGTACTTTAGAATAGATGGACACAGCCTTATAAGCCGGAAAATACTTTTTTTTTTTTTTTTGCTAAGGTGGTATGATGACCCAATACCCTCTAGCCGTCTCTATCTAGCATTTCTAGTTGACCCTAAATCGGGTAACAGTTTCACTATGGAGTTCCAGAAGATAGGCTTCCAAAATGGTAGCCACAAAGTGATGTTTATTGCAGTTTTATTTTTTTTTTACATTGTTTAGTTATGTTAATCTTACACTTTTAATTTTAGCTCTGCACTGTTAGGTGGCAGTAAGATTTAAGTGGATGGAGATTATATTAGTTAAGAATGTTATGTTCTCCTATATGTTTGCATTTAGAACAGAACAGTATTAGCCCTGACCTATAGCTCAATGTTCTTGAGCCATTTTTCAATTGCTGTAAGTAGGTTAGGTTTGTATTTTACTGTAATGTCTTTGTTTTTTGTTATTTATTTACTTTTTCTCCCTTTTCTTCTCTCTCTTCCTCTCAATAATCACCTTTTTCTCTACCCCCAGAGGATCTTTCGACATACCAATCTCTGTATTATCTGTTGTATTTTATGTACCATTCATGCACATCATTTTTGGCCACCAGAAGCTCGGTTACACAGTAAGTACCCCCTCATCCCAGAGATGGGAATCTATAGACATGCAGGTACAACCCTTCAATTCCAGTAAGTTCTAGCCCCTCTATGCTGCTCAGACCCTTAGATTATTATGTCCCTCCCTAAATTAAAATTTTTTTCCCAAAACGTCAAGGGCCTTAATTCCCCAACAAAAAGATCAGTAGCACTGAATTGGTTTCGCAGGCTGGGGGGGCGACATTATCTTTATTCAGGAGACACACTTTAGTCGCGAGGGGGCTCCCGCACTCTCCTCCAGCACATACCCTCTTGGCTATTTCTCTCATAACGACAGTAAAACAAATGGAGTAGGCATTCTCTTTAATAGGAGATTACCGTTTCAACTAACTGCCAAACAACAGGATAAAGAGGGTAGACTTTCTTATCTTACAGGGCACTCTATATAATCAACCGGTTACACTGGTGAATGTGTATGCCCCCAATAGAGCACAAGCTAAGTTTTTTAGGCAGACCTTGGACAGATACTTGCCTACTACTAGGGGAATTGTTATCTACGCAGGCGACTTTAATGTAGCTCTGTCACCTTTGCTCGACTGCTCTCACGGACGGAGTGGGATCCCCATATCCACATTACAAAGCATTAATACCAATTTATCAGCCCACTCCCTAGTAGACGTGTGGAGGTTGCAACATCCCCAGAAGAAAGAGTTACATTTTTACTCGCACCCGAATAAGTCCTGGTCTAGAATAGATTACATTTTAGTAAACCAACTTAGCTTAAACTTATAGACTCCACCACTATTTCCCTAACTCCCTGGTCGGACCATTCTATGGTCACGCTCACCGTTGTTTGGCCCTCGGCTCCACTCTCCCAATACATCTGGAGACTGGATGAAACACTTTTAAAAGATCCAATATTTTACAGAACAAATCTCTAAAGCCCTGAATGAGTATTTTTAGAATAAATATGACTGATTCTATTACTCCCAGTACCCTATGGGATGCACACAAGGCGGTAATAAGGGGCATTTTTCTCAAACACAAAGCATTTCTTACTAAGCGTAGGAAGACAGACTATAGCACGCTTGAACACCAATTATCGACCCTTGAGCAGGCCCATTCCAGCACCCTTTAGATCCCATCATAAATCGAGACCTTGCCTTGCAAGAAATAAGTTTAATACCCATTTACAAAAAGAAGCCCAAAGACAAGCCTTTTATCTAAAGAGATTATATTTCTCAGAAGGAAACAAAGCCGGAAGGCTATTAGCCAGAGCTTTACGCCAAAGAACGCTTAACTCCTATGTCCAAAAACTATATAATGTAGATCGTGAGGAGATACAAGATAGTAAGTCAATTGCCTCAACATTTCATGACTACTACAGTAAACTATATAATTTACCACCAATAGACTCCCCCGAAGAGACTAGCGATATGGATACATATGTTAGGGAGGCTGACTTAATTAAGATTTCGAAGGAGGAGGCCGCAGGCTTAGATGAACCCATTGCCCCTTTGGAAATCATAAAGGCCATTGAATCTCTACCAACGCAAAAAAGCCCGGGGCCCGACGTTTTTTTCCAATTTGTATTACAAAACATTTAAAAATATATTACTGCCACACCTGCTTAGATTATTTAATTCAATAGACGAAAACGGATCTTTTTCCCACAGATTTTTTATCGGCCCACATTACATTAATTCATAAAACAGGGAAGTCCCCACTTGAACCAGGCAGCTACAGGCCTATATCCCTCATAAATACGGACGCTAAGATATATGCCAAGATATTGGCAACTAGACTCAGTATGCTGTTGCCTCATATTATCCACACGGACCAGGCGGGCTTTATTCCGCGTCGGGAGGCCAGGGATAATACAATTAGGACGCTCCATTTGATCGATTTTGCTACAACTTCTAATATTGAGATGGTCCTGGCCTCAACCGACGCGGAAAAAAGCGTTCGATAGGATGAACTGGGTATACCTTCGCTCGGTGTTGTCTGGATATGGGTTTGGAGATAAATTGATTAACAGGATATTCAGGTCTATATAGTAATCCCACAGCTAGAATCAGGGTAAATAGTATTTTGTCAGAGTCCTTTCAAATAAATAATGGTACACGGCAGGGGTGCCCACTGTCCCCGCTATTATTTGCTATTGCAATGGAACCCCTAGCATCCCACATTAGGCTAAATACTAACATCACTGGGATAGCCGTAGGCCCCAACAATTATAAAATAAGCTTATATGCTGATGACATACTGTTGTCCTTATCTAATCCTAGTATATCTCTACCGGCCGTATTGACCGAATTTCGCCGTTTTGGGAGCCTCTCCCACTTCCTGATTAATAACCAGAAATCTAACATTTTAAATATTACAATGAACGCCCATAAGTTCTCAAATCTGGCCCAGGTCTGTCCATATCAACTAAACAGTGATCACATCAGATACTTAGGTATTAACGTTACACCACGACTGACATCCCTATTTAAATCCAATTACACACCGCTCTTACAAGAAATATCGAGGGACTGCCAGTCTTGGCGAAATAAATATTTCTCTTGGTGGGGCAGAAACCAAATCACGAAAATGTCATTGTTGCCTCGAATACTTTATTTATTGCAGACTATCCCTATTCATCTCCCCCCATACCTATCTCCAACAGCTCCAATCTATCCTCAACGATTTTATATGGGGAGGACAAAAACCGAGAGTGGCTAGGCAAAATATATATAGATCTAGGAGAGATAGGTGGGTTGGGTACTCCCCATATACTCCGATATTATCAGGCTAACGTACTACAACGTATACTAAATTGGCACAATAGCTCTCAAGACAAGGCATGGATCCCCCTAGACACGCATATCCTGAAAACTCCCAAAGTAGGCCCAATTTGCTGGCTGCAGGATAAATATCGCCCAACTAGAGCTAGATCATCCCCTCTTTATAGACACATCTTTCGTACCTGGGATACAATAATTACCCATATAAAAGGGCATATCCACACCCCCACTCGCCCATGACACCAATTTTCCAAATACTGAATTACTATTAGGCATCCATCTCTCAACGGGGGACATACACTATAAAGAGTTGGGGTTTTCATCTCCGCTGGTGGATTTTCTTTCCCAGGGGAAACTTAGGCCGAGACAAGACTTATCTGAAGTTCTGGAGGGTACATTTACTAACTGGTTGAAATACTCCCAATTGCAAAATCTGCTGCGAGTTTTCCCCACATAGCTTTCAGCTTACACGCTCTCTCACCCCATTGAAACGCTTTGCAGAGCTGCCATTACCTCAAGAGGAACTCTTGCTATGTCGAGGCGAATTATAGACCATTGTGTACATAGAACATTACCGGACATACACTCAATCCTGGCAGGAAGAATTGCACCAAGACATTACACCGGATTACTGGTATAAATTGTTTGAATTTACTGGCAAAACGTCGTCTTCTTCCCAGATCCTCGAAATGAACTATAAAATTCTTTCAAGGTGGTATATGACACCAGTCAGACTGAAAATGATATACCCTGAGGGTTTTCTCCTTTGTGCTGGAGGGGGTGTGGGGGGTGAGGGAACTTTATCGCACATATGGTGGTCGTGCCCTAGCCTGCGGACCTTTTGGGACTCCTTAGAAAAGATATTACACCCGTTACTAGGTACTACTTTAATTTTAACCCAATGATCATACTGTCAACGCTAGGCCTAGGATCTCCTGTAAACTTAGACTTTCCCTACTTCAAATTTGCGTAAATGGAGCAAAATCCCTAATTGCCAGAAAATGGAAATCCCAAAATGTCCCAACAATTACGGAGTGGGCAGCTAGAACACAAGAACTTTATTCTTTTGCAAGAATACTCTTATCTTAAACGAAATAGACATGACATGTTTTTAAATATAAACTTTATTGGGAATCACTGCAGGTACTAACATAATTTCGACCTTACTCGAGCTTCTGACCAATGATGTTACATTACGCTATGGGACAGGTGATATTGGAGAGATTACTTCATTACCCACTCTTCTGGATTTCCCCTCTTCTTTTTACACTTCCTCCTATGTTTCTCCTCTTTCTCTCCCTTCTACTGCTTCACCCCTTCTACATCACTACGTTTATCCTCTTCTTTTCCTCTTCTTTCTTTTTTTTTCTTCCCCTTTTATTCCCCTTCCTCCCCTTCTTCCTTTTTCTTTTTCTTTAATTATTTTGAAAAAGGTTCCCTCAAATATAACTGGACAAGATGCTAAAGTTGGCCTATTTAGAGGCCTATGCGGTTTATATATAAATAAAAAAAAACAGAATTTATGTTTACCTGATAAATTACTTTCTCCAACGGTGTGTCCGGTCCCACGGCGTCATCCTTACTTGTGGGATATTCTCTTCCCCAACAGGAAATGGCAAAGAGCCCAGCAAAGCTGGTCACATGATCCCTCCTAGGCTCCGCCTACCCCAGTCATTCGACCGACGTTAAGGAGGAATATTTGCATAGGAGAAACCATATGGTACCGTGGTGACTGTAGTTAAAAAAAAAAAAAAATTATCAGACCTGATTAAAAAACCAGGGCGGGCCGTGGACCGGACACACCGTTGGAGAAAGTAATTTATCAGGTAAACATAAATTCTGTTTTCTCCAACATAGGTGTGTCCGGTCCACGGCGTCATCCTTACTTGTGGGAACCAATACCAAAGCTTTAGGACACGGATGAAGGGAGGGAGCAAATCAGGTCACCTAAATGGAAGGCACCACGGCTTGCAAAACCTTTCTCCCAAAAATAGCCTCAGAAGAAGCAAAAGTATCAAACTTGTAAATTTGGTAAAAGTGTGCAGTGAAGACCAAGTCGCTGCCCTACATATCTGATCAACAGAAGCCTCGTTCTTGAAGGCCCATGTGGAAGCCACAGCCCTAGTGGAATGAGCTGTGATTCTTTCGGGAGGCTGCCGTCCGGCAGTCTCGTAAGCCAATCTGATGATGCTTTTAATCCAAAAAGAGAGAGAGGTAGAAGTTGCTTTTTTGACCCTCCTTTTACCGGAATAAACAACAAACAAGGAAGATGTTTGTCTAAAATCCTTTGTAGCATCTAAATAGAATTTTAGAGCGCGAACAACATCCAAATTGTGCAACAAACGTTCCTTCTTTGAAACTGGTTCGGACACAGAGAAGGTACGATAATCTCCTGGTTAATGTTTTTTGTTAGAAACAACTTTTGGAAGAAAACCAGGTTTAGTACGTAAAACCACCTTATCTGCATGGAACACTAGATAAGGAGGAGAACACTGCAGAGCAGATAATTCTGAAACTCTTCTGGCAGAAGAATTGCAACTAAAAAACAAAACTTTCCAAGATAATAACTTAATATCAACGGAATGCAAGGGTTCAAACGGAACCCCCTGAAGAACTGAAAGAACTAAATTGAGACTCCAAGGAGGAGTCAAAGGTTTGTAAACAGGCTTAATTCTAACCAGAGCTGAACAAAGGCTTGAACATCTGGCACAGCAGCCAGTTTTTGTGAAGTAACACCGACAAGGCAGAAATCTGTCCCTTCAGGGAACTTGCAGATAATCCTTTTTCCAATCCTTCTTGAAGGAAGGATAGAAATCCTAGGAATCTTAACCTTGTCCCAAGGGAATCCTTTAGATTCACACCAACAGATATATTTTTTCCAAATTTTGTGGTAAATCTTTCTAGTTACAGGCTTTCTGGCCTGAACAAGAGTATCGATAACAGAATCTGAGAACCCTCGCTTCGATAAAATCAAGCGTTCAATCTCCAAGCAGTCAGCTGGAGTGAAACCAGATTCGGATGTTCGATACGGACCCTGAACAAGAAGGTCTCGTCTCAAAGGTAGCTTCCAAGGTGGAGCCGATGACATATTCACCAGATCTGCATACAAGTCCTGCGTGGCCACGCAGGAGCTATCAAGATCACCGACGCCCTCTCCTGATTGATCCTGGCTACCAGCCTGGGAAGAGAGGAAACGGCGGGAACACATAGGCTAGTTTGAAGGTCCAAGGTGCTACTAGTGCATCCACTAGAGCCGCCTTGGGATCCCTGGATCTGGACCCGTAGCAAGGAACTTTGAAGTTCTGACGAGAGGCCATCAGATCCATGTCTGGAATGCCCCACAGCTGAGTGACTTGGGCAAAGATTTCCGGATGGAGTTCCCACTCCCCCGGATGCAATGTCTGACGACTCAGAAAATCCGCTTCCCAATTTTCCACTCCTGGGATGTGGATAGCAGACAGGTGGCAGGAGTGAGACTCCGCCCATAGAATGATTTCTGGACACTTCTTCCATCGCTAGGGAACTCCTTGTTCCCCCCCTGATGGTTGATGTACGCAACAGTTGTCATGTTGTCTGATTGAAACCGTATAACTTGGCCCTCGCTAGCTGAGGCCAAGCCTTGAGAGCATTGAATATCGCTCTCAGTTCCAGAATATTTATCGGTAGAAGAGATTCTTCCCGAGACCAAAGACCCTGAGCTTTCAGGGATCCCCAGACCGCGCCCCAGCCCATCAGACTGGCGTCGGTCGTGACAATGACCCACTCTGGTCTGCGGAATGTCATCCCTTGTGACAGGTTGTCCAGGGACAGCCACCAACGGAGTGAGTCTCTGGTCCTCTGATTTACTTGTATCTTCGGAGACAAGTCTGTATAGTCCCCATTCCACTGACTGAGCATGCACAGTTGTAATTTTGTTTTCTGGCCTCTGTCAGAAAAATCCTCATTTCTAAGGAGTCTATTATTGTTCCCAGGAAGGGAACCCTTGTTGACGGGGATAGAGAACTCTTTTCCACGTTCACTTTCCATCCGTGAGATCTGAGAAAGGCCAGGACAATGTCCGTGTGAGCCCTTGCTTGAGGAAGGGACGACGCTTGAATCAGAATGTCGTCCAAGTAAGGTACTACAGCAATGCCCCTTGGTCTTAGCACAGCTAGAAGGGACCCTAGTACCTTTGTGAAAATCCTTGGAGCAGTGGCTAATCCGAAAGGAAGCGCCACGAACTGGTAATGTTTGTCCAGGAATGCGAACCTTAGGAACCGATGATGTTCCTTGTGGATAGGAATATGTAGATACGCATCCTTTAAATCCACCCGTGGTCATGAATTGACCTTCCTGGATGGAAGGAAGAATAGTTCGAATGGTTTCCATCTTGAACGATGGAACCTTGAGAAACTTGTTAAGATCTTGAGATCTAAGATTGGTCTGAACGTTCCCTCTTTTTGGGAACTATTGAACAGATTGGAGTAGAACCCCATCCCTTGTTCTCTTAATGGAAACAGGATGAATCACTCCCATTTTTGACAGGTCTTCTACACAATGTAAGAATGCCTGTCTTTTTATGTGGTCTGAAGACAACTGAGACCTGTGGAACCTCCCCCTTGGGGGAAGTCCCTTGAATTCCAGAAGATAACCTTGGGAGACTATTTCTAGCGCCCAAGGATCCAGAACATCTCTTGCCCAAGCCTGAGCGAAGAGAGAGAGTCTGCCCCCCACCAGATCCGGTCCCGGATCGGGGGCCAACATTTCATGCAGTCTTGGTAGCAGTGGCAGGTTTCTTGCCTGCTTTCCCTTGTTCCAGCCTTGCATTGGTCTCCAAGCTGGCTTGGCTTGAGAAGTATTACCCTCTTGCTTAGAGGACGTAGCACCTTGGTCTGGTCCGTTTCTACGAAAGGGACGAAAATTAGGTTTATTTTTTGCCTTGAAAGGCCGATCCTGAGGAAGGGCGTGGCCCTTACCCCCAGTGATATCAGAGATAATCTCTTTCAAGTCAGGGCCAAACAGCGTTTTCCCCCTTGAAAGGAATGTTAAGTAGCTTGTTCTTGGAAGACGCATCAGCCGACCAAGATTTCAACCAAAGCGCTCTGCGCGCCACATAGCAAACCCAGAATTCTTAGCCGCTAACCTAGCCAATTGCAAAGTGGCGTCTAGGGTGAAAAGAATTAGCCAATTTGAGAGCATTGATTCTGTCCATAATCTCCTCAAAAGGAGGAGAATCACTATCGAACCGCCTTTATCATCATCGAACCAGAAACATGCGCTGTAGCGACAGGGACAATGCATGAAATTGGTTGTAGAAGGTAACCTTGCTGAACAAACATCTTTTAAGCAAACCTTCTAATTTTTTATCCATAGGATCTTTGAAAGCACAACTATCCTCTATGGGTATAGTGGTGCGTTTGTTTAAAGTGGAAACCGCTCCCCCTCGACCTTGGGGACTGTCTGCCATAAGTCCTTTCTAGGGTCGACCATAGGAAACAATTTTTTAAATATGGGGGGGAGGGACGAAAGGAATACCGGGCCTTTCCCATTCTTTATTAACAATGTCCGCCACCCGCTTGGGGATAGGAAAAGCTTCTGGGAGCCCCGGCACCTCTAGGAACTTGTCCATTTTACATAGTTTCTCTGGGATGACCAACTTGTCACAATCATCCAGAGTGGATAATACCTCCTTAAGCAGAATGCGGAGATGTTCCAACTTAAATTTAAATGCAATCACATCAGGTTCAGCCTGTTGAGAAATGTTCCCTGAATCTGTAATTTCTCCCTCAGACAAAACCTCCCTGGCCCCATCAGACTGGGTTAGGGGCCCTTCAGGAATATTAATATCAAGCGTCGTCATGCTCTTCAGTATCTAAAACAGAGCAGCCGGCGCTTACGCTGACAAGTGTTCATTTTGGCTAAAATGTTTTTGACTAGAATTATCCATTACAGCCGTTAATTGTTGCATAGTAAGGAGTATTGGCGCGCTAGATGTACTAGGGGCCTCCTGAGTGGGCAAGACTCGTGTAGACGAAGGAGGGAATGATGCAGTACCACTGCTTACTCCCCTCACTTGAGGAATCCTCTTGGGCATCATTGTCATTATCACATAAATCACATTTATTTAAATGAATAGGAATTCTGGCTTCCCCCACATTCAGAACACAGTCTATCTGGTAGTTCAGACATGTTAAACAGGCATAAACTTGATAACAAAGTATAAAAACGTTTTAAAATAAAACCGTTACTGTCACTTTAAATTTTAAACTGAACACACTTTATTACTGCAATTGCGAAAAAAACATGAAGGAATTGTTCAAAAATTCACCAAATTTTCACCACAGTGTCTTAAAGCCTTAAAAGTATTGCACACCAAATTAGGAAGCTTTAACCCTTAAAATAAACGGAACCGGAACCGTTTTTAAACTTTAACCCCTTTACAGTCCCTGGTATCTGCTTTGCTGAGACCCAACCAAGCCCAAAGGGGAATACGATACCAAATGACGCCTTCAGAAAAGTCTTTTCTAAGTATCAGAGCTCCTCTCACATGCGACTGCATGCCATGCCTCTCAAAAACAAGTGCGCCACACCGGCGCGAAAATGAGGCTCTGCTTAGGGAAAGCCCCTAAGGAATAAGGTGTCTAATACAGTGCCTGCCGATATTATTATATCAAAATACCCAGATAAAATGATTCCTCAAGGCTAAATATGTGTTAATAATGAATCGATTTAGCCCAAAAAAAGTCTACAGTCTTAATAAGCCCTTGTGAAGCCCTTATTTACAATCGTAATAAACATGGCTTACCGGATCCCATAGGGAGAAATGACAGCTTCCAGCATTACATCGTCTTGTTAGAATGTGTCATACCTCGAGCAGGCAAGAGGCTGCACACTGTTCCCCCAACTGAAGTTAATTGCTCTCAACAGTCCTGTGTGGAACAGCCATGGATTTTAGTTTACGGTTGCTAAAATCATTTTCCTCATACAAACAGAAATCTTCATCTCTTTTCTGTTTCTGAGTAAATAGTACATACCAGCACTATTTTCAAAATAACAAACTCTTGATTGAATAATAAAAACTACAGTTAAACACTAAAAAACTCTAAGCCATCTCCGTGGAGATGTTTGCCTGTACAACGGCAAAGAGAATGACTGGGTAGGGCGGAGCCTAGGAGGGATCATGTGACCAGCTTTGCTGGGCTCTTTGCCATTTCCTGTTGGGGAAGAGAATATCCCACAAGTAAGGATGACGCCGTGGACCGGAATACACCTATGTTGGAGAAAAAAATTTTTTTTCCTTTTTTCTTGTCCTTGCGGATACACAGCAGAAGCTGCATGTTCATAACCTGTAATAGCAATCAGATGGAATTTAATAGCACACTATTATACATTGTACTGTGTATCTTATGTCATGTTTTATTGAACCTGTTTCAATAAAAAACTTTATATATAGAAAAAAAAGAATTTCAAATTACATATCAGGAATTGGATCTAAGGTGCAATTTATTATTTTAAATATAAGCATTGACAATAGGTTACGTACTTTTGTAATGTATATGGGTCCAATAATTAGGATGAGCCCTTTTGAGGACATCTTAAAAATAAATTAGTACATACATGCTAATTCCAAGTTAATGTCGCTGGTGATTTTAATAGAGTGTTTAACAGTATGATAGATCTCGCAATGTGGGGGTGGTTGTTGGTCAAGGCTAAGTAAAAAAAACTCTGAGCACCTCTAAAAACCTTGGTGGGGAAAAAATAATGAGTACAGCTGTATACTCACGAGCGATGATGCACATCCAGTGCAATAATCAACAAACAGAGGCTTCAGAGCCACTCTGCTGACTCAATCAACCTGGGAAGACAGCTGGCTGTGGTAGGTCTACTAGAATCCAACTGGTCGAAGTAACCCCATAAGCCAATGATTCAAGAGCAAGGCACAGATAAAAAGATTATTTTAAACAGATTAAAAAGATTTATTTTAAAACAGGTAACCACTGTATTTAACCTTTTTAAAAATAAATCTTTTTATCTGTGCCTTGCTGTTGGATCATTGGCTTATGGGTTACTTCCGACCAGTTTGGATTCTAGTAGACCTACCACAGCCCAGCTGTCTTCCCAGGTTGATTGAGTTAGCCGAGCGGCTCTGAAGCCTCGTTTGTTGATTTATTGCACTTGGATGTGCATCTTTGCTTGTGAGTATACAGCTGTACTCATTGTTTTTCCCCACCGTATGCACTTTATATTACACCATCAGGTGCCTTTTTCTCTCCTGTCTTACAGGACAACGCTTTTGTTTACAGTGCTAGTCATGTGACCCTATAGATAACATTGCACTCACTCCCATGGAGTTATTTATGAGTCAGCACTGATTGACTAAAATGCCTGTTCAGTGGATAATGTCCGACAGACATTGCTGAATGCGGAGAGCAATACACTCTCCGCATTCAGCATTGCACCAGCAGCTCTTGTATAAGGGGGTGTCAATCAACCTGATCGGGTTTGATTTGTGGTGAGTTCTGTCCACCTTCTCAGAAGGCTCGCCAGAAACACTGCCTTTCAAGCTCCATACAGAGCTTGATAAATGGGCCCCCATATGTTACTGGAGAAAAATGTAAACTGTGTTTGCTGCATTATGTTTTCAATGAACAGCCTCTACCCTATTTTGCAGTTAGTAAACCTGATCTTTTCTGCTTAGGACAATTAGGGACAGATATGTGATGCTGCGTATGTGCACTTTCAATTTTCAGGACTGAAAAAACACAATTTTAGGCTTAAATTACAGGAAAATAGGGCAAAAAAAATAATGGAGGATAATGTAATAAATAAAGCAAATGACAGAGAACAACCCTTTGGATTACGCTACTTTATTAAAAGAAGGCAGCATCATAAGGACCATTCTTACGCATTCGCTCATCAATCGCTTTGTCAGACATTCTGATGAAGTCACAATAAGAGGTCATGATAATGCTGCATCTTTCTAATAAAGCTGCCTTAATCCATAGGACTGTTCCCTGCTGTTTGTTTATTACAGTTTTATGTAGTGAATAGAGGAATCACTGTAACAGTGGGGACCCTTTGTACCACTGAAGTGTTGGCGTGCAGCTGCCGGAGGTAACCTAAAGCTACACAGGACACTCGCCATGACCGGAAGTGACTACTAGCGAAGCGAGTGGGACGCTCTTTCTGCATACAGATCTCTAATTTAACCAGAGGCAAAAGGGAATAGTGAGTCAGTGAAGTTATTACTATGTGTTGTATTGCATTATTAGTCACTGTACATCTGCGGCACACAGCTGATATAACAATACTATTAGACATTAAATAGTGAGTGAGTAAAGTTATTACTATGTGTTTATTGCATTATTAGTCCCTGTATCTCTGTGACACAAAGATAATATCCCGGCCACAACATCTGATATAATAATACTATTAGATATAAAATAGTAGTGAAGTTATTTCTATGTGTTTATTGCATTATTAGTCACTGTACGTCTATGACACACAGATAATATCCCGGCACACAGCTGATATAACAACACTATTAGACATTAAATAGTGAGTCAGTGAAGTTATTTTCTATGTGTTTAATTGCATTATTAGTCACTGTACGTCTGTGACACACAGATAATATCCTCGGCACACAGCTGATATAACAATACTATTAGACAATAAATAGTGAGTGTGTGAAGTTATTTCTATGTGTTTATTGCATTATTAGTCACTGTACGTTTTGTGACACACAGATAATATCCCGGCACACAGCTGATATAACAATACTATTAGAGACATTAAATAGTTGAGTGAGTGAAGTTATTTCTATGTGTTTATTGCATTATTAGTCACTGTACGTTTGTGACACACAGATAATATCCCGGCACACAGCTGATATAACAATACTATTAGACATAAAATAGTGAGTAAATAAATTTATTCTCTAAAACTAATGATTGTGTTTTAATAATCCTCAACATCTGAACAATTTTTTCTGACCTCAGAAACTGACTTTTCGGAATATTGATTTCCATAGGTCAATATGGCAACTGTTAAAATGTTCATAATTGGGGGGGTGGGAGCTAACCGTTGGAGAGTAAGGACGTGTCTGGGCACAGCTCAGCTCTTGACAATACATTAAAGTTATTATTTGGGGGTTAAACCCATACATATTTTACTGCCTATTGCCTTAACTGCAGCTGAGGCCACCTAAGGTCTTATTGGCAGCGACATTGCTCTCCACAGGCTCTGCAGGTGCCACTTTTTCGGACGGGACCAGATTGTGAGCAGCAGGGGCTCTGAAGGATAGGGGCCCTGCTCTAGTGGCCTGATAACCTGCCCTTACAGTTGATTTAAGCAGGGGCCACTACCTAAATCCAGCTGCCAGCCTTCGTCAGCCTTCCTGTGGCCATCCACCTCCAGCTCCTGTTGACCGTGCCCTGCTGGCACCTGACTTGTGCCATTTGCTCCGGAGGGTCGGGGATACCGCTCCGGAGCACTAACCTACTGTTTTGGAGCTGGGTCGAGATCTGTGGGTGCCCGGGATAAACACAGAGACTGGTCTATTGCCTGTTCCCCGCGGAGGCAGCCTGTCAAGGAGAGAAAAAAAAGGCATGAAAAGAATCCCTCTTGGGCCTACCTGCCTCCCGTCTACTCCGGCTTCCCTGGTGCTGCAGTCTCCTGCCTGGTGGAGATATTAAGTACCGGCATCTTACCAACCAATCTGAGTCCTTTTGGGATTCACATGCCGGAGCAGAGGTCCTTATCTGTTCATGACCGCTTGGGCACTAGTAGAGGCGCTCCTCTTCCTGTTAGCTCGGGTCAAGCTCCTGTGTTGGGGTCGGGGCTCTGTTCCGGAGCTTAGACCATCTGTCCTGCAGTCTGCGGTGCTCTGGCTGGGTTCCTGCTACCCGACATCAAGCTGCTGTAGGAGTCTAAGCTTCAGGATTCGCCTGTGCAGCTGTGAGGTAAGGCTACTCGTTCCCTATCTCTGTGCCCTCACAGTTCCTTTGTCTAGTGTTTGTCTCCAGACTGCCCAGAGAACCGGGTAGGGCCTGCTCTACCCCTTGATATCTACGGCTCAGTTTTAAGGGATCAGCGCTGCATTGGGGTTATTGTGCGAGGGGACTCATCCCCATTATTAAGGGCCCTTGGATCAGCTAATAAGCCTTAAGACCTGGCAGAGGGGAACTGCTGACAGCACATCGCCTGAGGCCTAGTTTATGGGGTCTAAGAGTTCTCCGGTCCCTAGTCCTGCCACAGCTCAACTCTTCCTCCTGCATTCATGACCCCATATGCTCCTTTTGACCATTTGGGGGCAACTTTTGGGAGGTGGTGAGGGCCTCAAATTCCTTAAAATTGCTTAGTAGGAGCCAACAAGATTAAGCTCTTACTTTTGGGCTAGCTCTGTAACCTCTCCAGGGCTGTTAAACTGGGTTGGAAGATCAGCACTGAAGATCTGTAACATTTTGAAGGGATTTTGGGCAGCTACAGCCTAGGACTCTAGTGGACCCTCAACATTCCTGCTCTAATTTAACTTAAGGTATTTCATTCCACACACTAATATGACTGGCCATAATCTAAGATCCCTTACCAACTACAAGACCACAGGTTATTTGTAAGGATACCATATACACATACCTCTTGAAAAACTGGTTGAGAAACCACTCCAGCCTAATCATAGCACAAAACAAACTGTGAACTGAAATAAAATTATTCAACTATACCCTAACCCTAAAAAGAACTTTGCTTGTTATATTCCCACACAGGCTCCGCGCAGTTGCCCCTGCAAACTTTACCCACTGAGTTACCATTAAGAGGGGAACTTTTAGACACTTCATTATTCAGCAGCACTGCTGAGGCAGCGTGAGAATTCCAGAACTGTGCATTGAGAGGGCTGTATTACTTCTCTATCTTTTATTGTCTGCATTATTTCTTAATGTATACTGCAAATGCTTTATGTATAGATACCCCGCTACTTTCAAGCTATATGTATTGTTAATGTGATAAGGGGCTAACTCTATTTGTTCAGACACCTATACCCCCCATTTCAGGTCCCTACAGTTATAAGGACTTCTCTAATTGCTTTCACACCTAGCTACTGCGTCAGCTCATGTTTTCTGTTGCACACATACAGGGAGGAGTGGTTATGTTTTTGCTCTATTGCTGCTTCTATACCTTATGTTTGGATTTGTAGGTGCCGCTCACAACAACTTAGCCCATAGCACACCACTTCTCTCTTCCTCAGATATTAAGATACCCTTTAGACACTACACTCAAATACACTTGGACCATACTAATACACATACCTAAACTACAACACACTCATAACCTCTCTACCTCACTTATCACATTGGGTTTTTTTTGGTTTTTTTTTTGCCATTTTAAATAGTCACAGTAACACAGCATAAAACTAATCAACATTATCTGTCCAGACCGGACCTAAAACTCACCCCTTACTGCTCATATATATAGACAAACTGATTTAACCTCCTGCTCACAGAAAACCACATTATTCTACATGCTTTTACCATACACCCGTAGGTATTCCTATACTTTACTTTCACAACCACAGACCACAACCTAATCCTATTCCCCATTTACTAGACTTAAGAGGAATACTCTACCCTGAGGGAATACCACTATTACTTACACTTCTTGTTTGCCCTCTTAGAATTTATATTGCTGCCCTGAACATTCTAATAGCAAGGTATACCTTTAACACACACCTAGTGTCTTGCAGACCAATATTAGTCACCGAGATCCCTAGCACCTAATCCTTTCCGGTCCAGCTAGTCTGGGCTGGTCACCTCCACTATCCTTTTCCCCTTCTGTATAGTCGTATCCCACATGTCCCCGAGGTGCTGGGGCCTAATATTTGAGTCTGCATTCTGTTTGTTGAAACCTATAATTTTGTCCATTGAATGATGTCTTAACAAAAATGCCATAACCTTAAAGGGGTGATAAATTATCCCTGCTCCGCAGTTTGAGTATACGTAGTTTGAAACCAGTAAAACTTTGCCTTACAGTACTTTCTATTTTTAGGATCATTCTAGGAGTTTCTTATAACAAGCAAATGCCTTAGTTTCTATAGAGTTATAACCAAACTTCTATTCGCAGCCTGCACAAATGTAAGAGTGATCAGTAAAACTTCATCTTTAAGTGTCTCACCTCATCAGGCTGACTCTCTGCTTCCTACTTGTAACTAACCTTTGATTTACAGCTAAACTGCACAGTCTTTTCACCATGCCCCACGGGGTCCAGGAGACAGGGGAAAACCCCCACTATCACCAAAAAGACTGTCTCTGACCATTTTGCCCAAACCGGAAAAGAACCCAACTTAGTCCCTAATGAGGAGATAAGCGACCCCGGAATAGCTGGATGCTGAATCCCACTCGAGCATGCGCTCAGAAGTGCCATCACAGCCATTATATTACAAAGGCAACTCGGCAACACATGCTGTGCCAACCAGACACGCTCTATAACTCAGAAATCTAAACGCTCCTCTGCGGAACTGAAAAAGGAAATTCAGAGATTGGCGAGAGAGTTGAAGCACTTGAGCGGAAACAAGATGATCTAGTCGTCGATCAGATGAACCTACTTAACTATTCTGAAACCCTAGCAGGCCAGATGACTCAACTTGAATTTAAGATGGCGGACATAGAAGACAGATCTCGCAGAAACAACATAAGGTTCAGAGGCATCTCAGAAGTTCTGGTAGATGACCGCTGACCTGCAACCTTTTTGAGAGAACTGTTTACAGAACTGGTGGGATTCCCCGGTAAGGGTTAACTGATACAATGGAAATGAGCCCACAGAGCCTTAAGATCACGGTCTGCTCCTGCTGACAAACCAAGAGATTAATCGTATGCTTCCCACAGTTACATTTAATAAAGATAAACTGATGCAGAGCAGCTTTTAAAAGACCGACTCTGTCAGAGAAATTTAAGGACATACAACTCCTGCCTGACTTGTCAGCTCACACGTTACAGTATCCGCAAAACTTCCAACAAATCACCTTAGCTCTCAGGAAAGCTATTATCAGATACTGATGGGGGGCATCCTACAAACCTGGTGGTTACCAGAAATAACCAAAGCCACACAAATTCCACAATCCCTCAAGGCATGGCCCTCCTCACCGCCTGGGGTCTTCACTCAGACCAATCCCAGCAACACAACCTACCTACCCAAAACTGAGAGCTACAGCTCCCCGAATGGTCCACAAGGAACAAAGAGCTAAGAAACCTAAAACTAACCCACCGTAAACTCAGGATTGGTTTTACCCTCTCACCGGAACTTACCAAAGATATGCTTAACCTGGATGATTCACTGCTTTTACCAGTTTATAGCAGAGACTTAAGTTAAAGATGGGAGAGCCTATGAGTAACTTGTAAGTGGTATTGTAGTTTTGTTCATCACGTACTGTTAATTTATAGACACATGTTTAGTACAATTATAGGTATAGTTTAGATTCAAATACTCACTGCGGAGTAGGGGGGTTCACCCTACTGACCTCTGTTCTTGTTCACTGTTCTCCCCCCCCCACAGGTAGCCCACACTAGGGCTTCATCAAAGCGGACTATTTTCGCTAACTCCCTCCCTTATCCTCTACCTAACCTCCCTTACCATCTACCCTTATCTACTCAACCCCATTCTAACTGACTCGGGATTTCCCTTTATAGCCTTCTATGCTCCCCTTAAAATCTTAACCCACAATGTTAGAGGTTTAAATTCCCCACATAAGCGTAGCCTATTGGCTAGATCGCTCAAATTCCACAACCCCGATGTGGCCTTTCTCCAAGAGACACATTGGTCTCTAGACAATCCCCCCCGGCTCAGTATTCAAAGAATACACTGTCCTCGAATACACCTCCTTCCAAAAAAAGGCCAGAGGCACAGCAATCCTAATTCACAAAAGAATAGCTTATGAACAAATTCAAGTCCTAAAAGACCCTCAATCTAGATTTCTAATCCTAACATGTAAACTGGACCATATTGACCATACTTTAGTCTCTATTTACCTCCCTAACTCACATCAACCTAGATACCCTCAAACGATCCTACTTAAGGTTGACCGGGTGAAAATCGGTAGAGTCCTGCTGGCGGTGACTTCAAAACATGACCTGGGACCCATCACTAGATAGGAAAAAAACCACCTGTACAAAGCATCCCACCCCTTCTGCACAACTTTCTCATAAATTTAGACAAATTATCGCTCAAATTTCACTACTACGATATATGGAGATCACTTCACACCCTAGAAATAGGGATTATACTCATTTTTCACATCCTCATAAAACCTACTCTAGACTTGATTATGTTTTTTGCTCAGCAGAAACCCTTGACCATGTAAAACATTCTAAACATTTCTCTATGCCCATGTTCTGACCAGACCTAGTCACAGTGACTTTTCCGCTCAATAGAACATAATAATGTGAGACCCACCTGGGCGCCTTCCACACCACGTCCTTCAAGATGCTGCTTTTAGGGAAACACTCAGAAAAGATATCATATTCTATTCTCAATCTAATGATAACAAACAGGTCAGAGATGACACATATGGGGGTGCAGCAAAAGCCAACGTTTAAGACAAACTTATCTAAAAAAACTCTCAGGCCTCCCCCTTTCTAGATCCCATATTGAGCTACGCCGGTTAGAACTCCTTAACAGAAACACTCCTCCCATCGGATATGCACCATAGACCAAATTGCAAAGGTCAAAAACCATAATTAACCAGCTAGAATTAAAGCGTACCCATGCAAACCTATTTAAGCTGAAACAGATCTCATATCATAAGAGTAACAAAGCTGATACACTTTTTAGCAAATAAGCCTTTAAAAAACAGTGCGAGTACATCAAGAATTCCACCATATCCAATCTGGAAACCAGATTATCTAAAACCCTCAGAGATAGGGCACATGCTTTGAAAATTTTTATTCAAAACTATACAATTTGGGAAAACTCCTCAGACCACCTATTAGCCCCTACCACTAATATTCGTCTCTTCCTGGATAACCTAAAACTCCCCACAATGTCATTAGAAGACCAGGAAACATTTACTTCCCCCTTCCCACGTCAAGAAATCAAATATGTAATAACACATTTGAAAGCCTTTAAAGCCTCGGGCCCAGATGGCTACTTTGCATCTTTCTACAAAACATACAGAAATGAACTAGCCCCACTACTCCTTAGATTTATTAATCAAGCTAGAGGGGAGGGGGGTAAGTTTTGCCAGAGAATCCTATAAGCCACAGTAATAACTATACCCAAACCACAAAAAGACCAATCTCTTTGCTCCAGATTATAGACCAATATCCTTGATAAATTTGGATGTCAAAATTTATGCTAAGCTGCTCGCTACTTCGCATTTCTAAACTACTCCCCACAACTCATAAACTTAGATCAAGTAGGGTTCACCCTGCACAGTGAGGGACCTGACAACACTAGGGCGACTGCTAAACATCTGCACAGAATCTGCTAGACTTAACAAGCCATTGTGATCAAAAGAGGGGGAACAATAGGTGGGGTGTGGTGCACAATAAATTGGTTAATGTTTGAATAAAATAAGTCACTTTTCACAAACAGCTTGGATACTGAAATAAATTGTTTCTGTTGTGCAAAGTCAGTGGGTCGTCCCCCACCTCCCCTGACAATTGCAATGTTAAAGGGAAAGTTCTCTTCCAAACACACCAAAATAATAAATTTATATATCTCAACTGTACTCACCACATCTTGTTGCTGGGTACTTTCTTCTTCTGCTCCCTGTGGTGCTATTAGTTGTTGGTGATTGGTGACTGTCCCTTAAGAAATAATAGTCCAAGATGGATGGTGCTGTATCGCCGCAGTAGGGTACATTTGTATTAATTAAACCCGCTTGTTGTGCTCACTGTGGCCACTGCTAGCAAAAATTCCAAAAACAAAAATAGTGGATCACCAAAAACCGAGTAACAAAGCAAAACTTTATTGTTTAACAAAAGGGTTAATTAACCTTCAGGGCAAGAGAAAATAAAATATAGTATACAATTGAAAAAACAGAGAACAAAAAGGCTGACCGGGTTTCGGCGTCTGCCTTAATCCAAGCAGGCTAGGATTAAGGCAGACGCCGAAACCGTCAGCCCTTTTTGCTCTCTGTTTTTCAATTTGTATACTAGATTTTTCTTTTCACTCTTACCCTGGGGGTTAATTAACCCTTTTGTTAAACATAAGGTTTTGCTTTTTACTCGTTTTTTGGTGCTCCTACTATTTTTGTTTTTGGGAATTTGTTAACAAGCCATTCTCTGTAATCTCGCTAGATGCAGAGAAGGCTTTTGACCGCGTACGATGGTCTTACCTATGGGAGGGTCCTCAGGACCTTTGGCTTCCCAGACCAAATTAATTAAGGCAAATCCAAGCACTCTATTCTACTCCCTCGGCAATAGTCAGGGGCCTAGGTTTCCTCTCACCCTCCTTTCCAATATCCAACGGCACTAGACAGGGGTGTCCTCTTTCACCTCTGCTTTTTTGCCCTTGCGATTGAGCCGCTAGCTGAGCAAATCAGGCAAGACAATAAAATAGATGGTATTTGTTACATGGCACTATTCATAAAAATAGCACTATTCGCCGATGATATAACAATATTCTCCTCAGACCCCATATCCTCATTCCCAAGACTGAAGGAAATCCTAGAAGCTTTTGGCCACATGTCCCTTTATAAATTAAACATAGATAAAACTGAAATTTTTACCTGGGGGATTTCCCAAGACACAGTTTAACACCCTTCAATCCCAACATAGAGTCCAATGTACAAATACTTATATATTCCACCTAGGAGGTTAAAATATATAATAATATCCCGCAGATGATTAAAGAAAACTATCTACCACTGTTATCTGAGTTGCGCACTCTGAAAGATAAATGGGATTACACTTACATATCACGGATAGGTAGATTAACGGCCCTCAAAATGTCATTCCTACCCAAAATTACCTATCTCTTTAGATTCTCCCTTTTTCGAATTCCAGGGTATCTCCTACACCAATTTCAGAGTGAATTCACACGAAATACATATGGCAACATAAACCCCCCCAGAGTAGCA